>NW_022195049.1:0-268486 GCF_008641045.1 Pistacia vera | reverse complement strand
TTTTTTTGCGCTTCAAATAAGCCCTTTTGGGACATTTTAAGGGACTCTAAAGATGTGAGCAAGCAAATACGGAAAATATAAATGAGACTGCTGCAAGATGATAATTATATTTTTCATAGTGATCTTGTATTGAATTTCAATAGGATATTGGATACTTCTCATATAGTTTGAGCCATGATTGCTACATAATTCTATTAATTTTACTTTGCAGGCCTAAACGATGATTTTGAGCATAAATGACGGTGTTGAGCGTAAATTACGTAACTTGAGATTTTCAACTTGGAATGACCTGAATTTAAAAGCTATGAAAAGCTAAGAAGCAAAGCTACAACGTTTATGTTTTGTTTTTTTACCTTATTCTAACTAGAAGATGGTGAAAATTTGGCTTGAAGTTGTGAACAGCCCGTTGCAAACTGAAGAAAAATGTATTTGAACATGCATCAGTATTTTTTTCATAACGTGAGATGTAGACCTCAAATTTGGATAATTCTTGAACGAGTAGAAATATAAGACATAGGGCTACAATTTTTATTTTGGTCATGATCTAGTTCAGCTTATAAAATGGTTAAAAATTGAGCCGAAAGTTACATTAGTGTATGGAAGACAAGCAGATTTGTTATCATGTATTTTTAATTTAATTGTGGCTTTTTACCATAATACCCTCACAACTTTAATACCAAAAAGAGAGGTCCTTAGCAAGAGGGGAGGAGACTAGGGTTTAAAAAAAAAAAAAAACACATCAAAGAGGAGGAGAAGATCAAAGGAAAGAGGCTAGCACATTCATTCGGGAGAAGTTGACACGATACTTTTCCAGAGATCAATTCTTCAAGATTTTAGTTTTAGTTTTCTCTTACTCTACTTTTATGCATCAGTTTGGAATTGTTATGATGATGAGTTCAAAACTGATGTTGATTGTTATCACTTTGATTATGGAGTAGATTGTTATTGTTAAGGGGTAGATTCTACCAAACCATGTTGACTTGATTTTCAATTTTATTAAAGCATTCAGGAATTTATTGTTCTACAAGAATCTGTGTGATTTGCTTAATGCTTTTGGATATGATGTTTCTTTAATTATTTAGGGCTCTTATTGAATGATGAACCAGGCGGTGAACTTTGATTAGAAATCTTTTGATTAGGAGAAATAAGTAATTCATACCTAATACAAATATAACTCTCACAAGCAGTCATCAACATGTGTTCAAACAAATCCATCAATCACACAGCCCCTCATCAGACTAGTCTACTACATCACAAGTCCACACCAAACAAAACACAGCAATCTGGATCAAAGAGAGAGAACAAGTGTTAAGTGTGTACCTTGAGCTTGAAGTCCAACTTGAAGTTGAAGCCTGGAAGAAGAGAACAAGAGATGAAGAAAGCTGAAAATGTGAAGACTGAGGAAGAAAAGCTGAAGAAGAAATGAAGAAGAAGAAGAAACGAACTGAGGAAGAAGAAAGAGAATTGAAGAAGAAATGATCTGTTTTAATTTTTAGTAAAAACCCACTAAAACGACGTCGTTTTGGGGATGAGATTTGTTTTTTTTTTTTTTCAATAATTCGCAAATTATACGGGAAGCTTATTTATGGAATTATACGGCGGATTTTACAAAATACATATACGTGCGTTTTATACGCGAATTATACGACTGTCCGTACAATTCGTGTATAATAAGCGTTTTTACTAACTAGGCACAAAAAGTGTTTATTAGTAAAAGAAAAAATATAAATTACAAATGTAAGTTAAATTATACCTCCAAATCCTCATTCATAACACAATCAATACAAGGAAAGATAGGAAAAGAAGTAGATTTTAAAATCATCTGAACATTACAACTGTTGAATAGAGTAGTTAACAAACAAAATTTCAAAGTATAGTAAAACTACATTACCTGCACGTTCAGTTGCCTTTCTTGATTCTTGGGAACTCCCAGCATGTAATCAAATCAATTTTATAGTACAACACTTAATAACTAATGATATATAAATTCTATAAACAAATTTTAAATGTTATAATGTAGTTGCAACACTCACTTGGTTATGCAATTTCTTCTCTTTAACTTACGTACAATCTGTTCGACCTTGATGCTTCTTTTGAATGAAAGTCGACCTTTGGTACAAAAAACCCATGGAGTTAGAATATACTACTCTCGAAAAATGAAGTACAATGAACACTATCGCAATTCGATCTACTATGGATGACATGTTTACGCATTATCATGACCGACAGCATTGTCATTCAACATTAATATGGTTCTTCATGTCACATGATTATTTCCATCACCATATATTATCATCATCATTACTTGATGCCAAAATTGCACCTCAGAGAATGAATTAGACAAATGATCAAATCGTTGTCCTTCAACAATCGTGCTTCAACTATATAATTATACTAACCTTGGTGTGGCATCTGTAAACATTTTTTTCTCAACCGTTCTAAAATGTACTTTTCAGATGTATGATAAATCTCCCTATGAATTAACATTGCAATTGTATGTCGACATAAAACCCTCTAAACTCAAACAATTGACAATTAAAACGAACCTCACAACCACGTTCATAAAAGCAACCACAAAACAAATACGACGACAAGTCTCTCCCACCTAACATCTTCCTTGACTACATTCAATATTGGAATCAAACTCCTTGAAGAAGATATCTCACAGTGGAGCTTACTACCAAGCTCTTTTTGAAACTCTTTGAATTTTGCAGTGGTGTATGCATCTTGAAATTGTTTCTCCATTGGGTAGATGCTTATGCAAGGGATCTATTATTTGAATGATTTGAAATCAGCCTAATTTATTTTTCTCTTTATCAATGCATTCTCATATGTTCACATCTGTTTTAAAGTGGTTTCGAATTTACGTACTCATCAAAAAAGCAGCATACTTTTACTATGTTGATAATAGAAAATCTGCCCAGAAAGTATTTTTTACAAATGTCGGCACCAATATAAACCAAGCAACCAATCATTGTCGTGAAGGTTGTGTGTATCAATGAACGTATTCACACGTTCTTCAAACTCCTCATGTGTAATGAATCATACATGACATTTTGCAAAAGAAAACTTTATATGTTCATATTGTAATAACCTCGCAACTTTTCGTCAACTTCTCATTATTGCGCACAAAACACCATCTATGTTGTGTACTAGGAAACACATCTGATTGCATTTGCATTGCTAGTCTTGATAAGTGATTATTGCCTTCACAACACAATTCCGCATACATGCAAGTCAAGGCTCAAAAAAGCCATACCAATGCTTGTGTGTCTCTTTGGAGATTAATCCACAACCTAACAGTGTGGAATGGCCATACTAGTCAACATCGTCAAACGCAACAATGACATATCATACTGTGGTCAAATATGTAGTGCCCGAATGTGACAACATTGCCGAATTCCCTAAACACGGGCTACTGCTTGCAATCCACCATAGAAGATTATGTAGTTGACCTTCTTCATCTACAATCCTAGTGTAGAAGAAATTTGAATTATCATTTTCAGAAGATATTTAGGATTGCAAAAGCATCCTCAACACCAAGTTGAATTCTCCTAACTGTTCAACGTTATCCTTACAATCTTTTTGTAGAAAAGCCAAATTTTCAGCACTCCTACTTCAACTAACATGGAATTGAAATTCTTATTAGGTCTAATCCCAACCCTATCCTTCACTTCAAGCTTCCTTTTCACAAACGGTTGTGTTACCATTTCTTTTGGAAAACTAATTTACTAGGACTACTAAGTTCATGGTTATGATCATAGATGATTGACATTATGTTCCATTTCCATCACAACATCAAGATGCTGTACTATGTGCCTTACAACCATTTCTTGTCAATGGTAGCATTTTGAAGCTATTTCTAGACTACTATTCCACTTCCCACCTCAAGAACAAGCCAAGTTTGTGTATATCAACTCTCCATCGACTCCTTTCCTAGAAGATCTTTTAATAACTTCAAATCCTATTTTAATTATTTCCATAGCTCTGATAGTTTTGGGAAAACTTTTCAAAAGATTCAAAAAACCATTCCAAGCATAGGCTTTCATTCCTCTTATGGACTTTTACTATCTTTTATTTCTTGAAACTGATTATCCTAGTTATTGATATTAAATAGCCAAAATTTGAATATAATAATACTGTAGAAATAATACGATAAAAAGATAGAAACGGATTACAAAGGATAACTTACCTCACACATCATTGAATTGAGAAGAACAGCTCTTTAGGTTTTTTATTTTTTTTATTTTTTGCACTCTCGTCTTTGAGAGTGGTGGTGGAAGAGGAAGAGCAAATGATGATTGTTTACGGTGGGGGTGCGGTTGGGAGTGGTTGGGGCGCAGTTGACACTGAAGGTGGAAAACGATCGTGACTAATGGTGGTGCAACGATTATTTAACAAACTACTCATGCAAAATTATTCTTTCAGAAAATAAAGTTTATAGTAAACCATAACAACCTCTCAATTTAAGGAATTTGACTTTGACCTACAACAAGAACTACAAAAGTTAAGCAGCTACACTCATAAACAATTGAATTAAAACTAAATTATAAAAATTTGAGGGAAAAAACAAATCAAAATTACCATAAATTGTAAATCTATCTGATACTATTCAACAAAATGTAGAAATCCCAATAGGATGACAAAATTTAGAGAGAGCAAAAATAATTTATAGTATTGGGAGCAAGTCAACAGCATAAAATGATCAATAAAACAAATGATAAAACATCATATATACCTCTGGAAAAAGGTAACCAGCTTGAAGTTTGGCTATATTTGAATTGCGCGACCCTTTTGTCTGTAAGCTTCACCAAAACCAGGAATATATTAAGAACAATTCAATTGAACAATTGAACTGAATTAAAGTAGAAGCAAATCTACATAACATTTTTCCACAAAATAGAAAGACATAGTTCAGGCACTAGCACTTCAGGAAAGAACAGAGCAAAAAACGAATTCCATAGATATTATTCAAATTTTAACACCAGATATATGAAATAAACGCAAGCAGAAGCAAAATCATAGGTGTGCAGTATGTATCAGATGAGAACTAAAGTGTAAAATTTCTTTACACTTCAGATAAAAAAGGAAAAAGAAAAAAAAGATAGACAAAAAAGAATCTAGTAAACATAAGGTGGAAGGAAACACTATAATTTGTAATCATCTCCTCAGCAAGATCCTTTTTTGGGCATTTTCTTCACTATTTAGGTGGATATCCACAGAAAGTGTTATACCAACACGGTAGCAAACCAAAAAACAATAATTAACCTTTTTTTTTTTTTTTTTTCACTTTGTAAAACATTGTTTTTTTCAAACACAAAACCCTAGTTAGTAAATACAGGTACGGCAAAAAAAGGGTACGGGTATAATACGGCAAACGGTGAAAAATATGTTTATAAAAATTCGGCCACAAAATTCGGATACGAAAAAAATACGGTACGGGTATATACGAGTTTAATACGGTGCATTGTCAATAATACGTTTTGAAAAATACGGCAATACCAATCTTAGTTTTAACACTTTTATGGACTATCTGGTTAAAATCAACATAACATTTCAAATGCAAAGTATTCAATTAACCAATAACACAAATACACAATATATAACTGATATTCAAATTATAGTCTCAAAACTCAAACACAATATTTAGCCAAGATTCAACTATAGTGTCAAATTAAACACATAAGTCATAACAAAATCAAAATTCAAAGTCGAATAAGAGCTCCAAACAAATAAAATACACAAATAATACAACAAAGATTCAAATTATAGTTTTGTAACAAAAACCCACAAATTACATAAACAACAATAAGTCAATAACAACTTAAAAAAGAGCATCGTCCAACCAAGCAATGTCATCATTATCCATTAAGTCATTCATGTAACCCTCAACTATTGGTGTGGAATTAGCATCTTCGTCCATATGAATTTCTTCATATTCATAGTCTGGAAGCTCTCCCAATTTCTCAAGATCTATAGGTTCCAAGTCACGACATCATCGTGTTCATCCTCACATACACAAGTGTGTCTAGCATTTCATGTGACAACCTATTCCTTTTTTTTATTTGAGCAGCTTCAAAGGCACTCCAATTTCTCTCACATGATGAAGCGCTACAAGGTTGACTCAGAATTCGAATGGCATACTTCTTGAGCACAGGAAGATCATCCCCATTGTAATCCCACCATATTCTTGCAAATGACATAAAACACTTTCTTGAATATAAAGAGAGAAGCAATGTACGTAAAAGATATTGAAATTTTTTAAAACACTTACGAGAATGACTTGTTTGTAACATCATTTTTGCCGTATTGTATTTTTTAAAACACCTATGCATTATATTTAGAATAATCAGCTTTAATTTAGAAATTAGAATCAACTTTGAATATATCATTATTCAGAATAATTCGCAATAAAAGAATATTACATTTTCCACAAAAGTATGATTTGTCACAACTCACACGTATACATGAATTTAGTTAAGATTATTATCAATTAATCTGCCATGCAATCCATAGATTTGAGGCCTTGTACCATGCAGTGCATGTGAATGAAACCACTAATTAAGTGTTATTATCCTGTCACAATTAGGTTTGTCCTTATAACTTTTTTGTCACAAGATTTCTTCGCTCCACACTCAACATTTTCTGAAGAAACAAAAGTGTAGGATCCACATTGTCTGAGACTTTTCTCTGTTTGTTTTTATCTTAGAAAATCTAAACATATTCAATTATGCACCTTAAAGAAAGAAAATGCCCGATTCTTTTTACAAGGTATCTCGTGAATACTTCAGACTGATTGTAAATAGATTAAAATTTAACAGGATGAGGTGAATTTGGTCATTAGAGATCAGACAAAGACAAGTTTAAATGAAGGCAATTATGATAACAAAGAGTTAAAGAGATGTAGGAATTCAATAATGTAGACAGAAAAAGCAGTTGAAGACAAAAGTTGCTACAATTTGCGGTGAAAAGGCTCTGATTATGATGGTTTTAAAGCATAGCTACCATTGCTATAGTCAAATGCTATGTCTAAAAGTGTTTTAAGGTAAGATTTGTTGTATTTTTTGATTTCAAAAGCTAAACAGGGCCTTAATCTTTGAAAAAGAAAATGTGGGTCTTATGGTTGGAAGCAGGATGAATTTTTGCCTATATTTTTCTTTGCAATTAAGGAGTATATACCAACTTCACTTTGTTTTAGCTATAAATTGAGTATTTTGAGGGGGCTTAGATCCTCCAATTCTATTGCTGTTTTTTTTTTTTTTTTTGATAATTATGGTACCATTATTGCAATTAACCCAACAAAAAGGTGGAACAAGAAGGTCCATGGCACATAAACATTCAACAAAAAATACTAACTTCAGCCAAAAGAAACTGTCAACATTGAGAAATCTGGTAGTTTTTCAAGGTCAGAAACTGTGCGGGTGGAAAAAGGGGAAGAAATGGCAAGTGATTCAAGGCAACAGGAGATTAACCAAATTAAAGAGAAAGCTCTGTTTGACTGTGAGCGAGGTATTGCACCAAATGCTACAACTGATCAATTTAAGTGTGGTCGTTGTGGTCAACATAAATGCACTCACTATCAAATGCAGACTAGGAGTGCCGATGAACCTATGACAACCTATGTAACATGTGTAAACTGCAACAATCATTGGAAGTTCATCTAATTAGATTTCCTCTATATCTGCCATTCTTGTTGAGAAGAAAAGTATTATAAACAGCAAACCTCTATGTGATTAGATAATAAGTAATTCATACATATATACAAATATAACTCTCACAAGCATGTCATCAAACATGTTTCAAACAAATCCATCAATCCACCAGCCCCTCATACTACTAGTCTACTACTACTCACAAGTCACACCAACACAAACACAAGCAATCTGAGATTCAAAGAGAAGAGAACAAGTGTTAAGTGTGTACCTTGAGCTTGAAGTCCCGAACTTGAAGTTGAAGCCTGGAAGAAGAGAACAAGAGATGAAGAAAAGCTGAAAATGTGAAGAACTGAGGAAGAAAAGCTGAAGAAGAACTGAAGAAGAAGAAGAAACGAACTGAGGAAGAAGAACTGAAGAATTGAAGAAGAAATGATCTGTTTTAATTTTTAGTAAAAACCCACTAAAACGACGTCGTTTTGGTGGATGAGATTTTGTTTTTTTTTTTTTTCAATAATTCGCAAATTATACGGGAAGCCTTATTATATGCGAATTATACGGCGGATTTTACAAAATACATATACGTGCGTTTTATACGCGAATTATACGACTGTCCGTACAATTCGTGTATAATACGCGTTTTTACTAACTAGGCACAAAACTGTGTATTATTAGTAAAAGAAAAAATATAAATTCCAAACTGTAGTAAATTAATACCTCCAAATCCTCATTCATAACACAATCAATACAAGGAAAGATAGGAAAAGAAGTAGATTTTAAAATCATCTGAACATTACAACTGTTGAATAGAGTAGTTAACAAACAAAATTTCAAAGTATAGTAAAACTACATTACCTGCACGTTCAGTTGCCTTTCTTGATTCTTGGGAACTCCCAGCATGTAATCAAATCAATTTTATAGTACAACACTTAATAACATAATGATATATAAATTCTATAAAAACAAATTTTAAATGTTATAAATGTAGTTGCAACACTCACTTGGTATGCAATTTCTTCTCTTTAACTTACGTACAATCTGTTCGACCTTGATGCTTCTTTTGAATGAAAGTCGACCTTTGGTACAAAAAAACCCATGGAGTTAGAATATATACTCTCGAAAAATGAAGTACAATGAACACTATCGCAATTCGATCTACTATGGATGACATGTTTACGCATTATCATGACCGCAGCATTGTCATTCAACATTAATATGGTTCTTCATGTCACATGATTATTTCATCACCATATATTATCATCATCATTACTTGATGCCAAAATTGCACCTCAGAGAATGAATTAGACAAATGATCAAATCGTTGTCCTTCAACAATCGTGCTTCAACTATATAATTATACTAACCTTGGTGTGGCATCTGTAAACATTTTTTCTCAACCGTTCTAAAATGTACTTTTCAGATGTATGATAAATCTCCCTATGAATTAACATTGCAATTGTATGTCGACATAAAATCCCTCTAAACTCAAACAATTGACAATTAAAACGAACCTCACAACCACGTTCATAAAAGCAACCACAAAACAAATACGACGACAAGTCTCTCCCACCTAACATCTTCCTTGACTACATTCAATATTGGAATCAAACTCCTTGAAAGAAGATATCTCACAGTGGAGCTTACTACCAAGCTCTTTTTGAAACTCTTTGAATTTTGCAGTGGTGTATGCATCTTGAAATTGTTTCTCCATTGGGTAGATGCTTATGCAAGGGATCTATTATTTGAATGATTTGAAATCAGCCTAATTTATTTTTCTCTTTATCAATGCATTCTCATATTGTTCACATCTGTTTTAAAGTGGTTTCGAATTTACGTACTCATCAAAAAATGCATGCATACTTTTACTATGTTGAGTAATAGAAAATCTGCCCAGAAAGTATTTTTTACAAATGTCGGCACCCAATATAAACCAAGCAACCAATCATTGTCGTGAAGGTTGTGTGTATCAATGAACGTATTACACGTTCTTCAAACTCCTCATGTGTAATGAATATACATGACATTTTGCAAAAGAAAACTTTATATGTTCATATTCGTAATAACCTCGCAACTTTTCGTCAACTTCTCATTATTGCCACAAAACACCATCTATGTTGTGTACTAGGAAACACATCTCGATTGCATTTGCATTGCTAGTCTTGATAAGTGATTATTGCCTTCACAACACAATTCCGCATACATGCAAGTCAAGGCTCAAAAAAGCCATACCAATGCTTGTGTGTCCTCTTTGGAGATTAATCCACAACCTAACAGTGTGGAATGGCCATACTAGTCAACATCGTCAAACGCAACAATGACATATCATACGTGTGGTCAAATATGTAGTGCCCGAATGTGACAACATTGCCGAATTCCCTAAAACACGGGCTACGCTTGCAATCCACCATAGAAGATTATGTAGTTGACCTTCTTCATCTACATCCTAGTGTAGAAGAAATTTGAATTATCATTTCAGAAGATATTTAGGATTGCAAAAGCATCCTCAACACCAAGTTGAATTTCCTAACTGTTCAACGTTATCCTTACAATCTTTTTGTAGAAAAGCCAAATTTTCAGCACTCCTACTTCAACTAACATGGAATTGAAATTCTTATTAGGTCTAATCCCAACCCTATCTTCACTTCAAGCTTCCTTTTCACAAACGGTTGTGTTACCATTTCTTTTGGAAAACTAATTTACTAGGACTACATAAGTTCATGGTTATGATCATAGATGATTGACATTATTTCCATTTCCATCACAACATCAAGATGCTGTACTATGTGCCTTACAACCATTTCTTGTCAATGGTAGCATTTTGAAGCTATTTCTAGACTACTATTCCACTTCCCACCTCAAGAACAAGCCAAGTTGTGTATATCAACTCTCCATCGACTCCTTTCCTAGAAGATCTTTAATAACTTCAAATCCTATTTTAATTATTTCCATAGCTCTGATAGTTTTGGAAAAACTTTTCAAAAGATTCAAAAAACCATTCCAAGCATAGGCTTTCATTCCTCTTATGGACTTTTACTATCTTTTATTTCTTGAAACGATTATCCTAGTTTATTGATATTAAATAGCCAAAATTTGAATATAATAATACTGTAGAAATAATACGATAAAAAGAATAGAAACGGATTACAAAGGATAACTTACCTCACACATCATTGAATGAGAAGAACAGCTCTTAGGTTTTTTATTTTTTTTATTTTTTGCACTCTCCCGTCTTTGAGAGTGGTGGTGGAAGAGGAAGAGCAAATGATGATTGTTTACGGTGGGGGTGCGGTTGGGAGTGGTTGGGGCGCAGTTGACACTGAAGGTGGAAAACGATCGTGACTAATGGTGGTGCAACGATTATTTAACAAACTACTCATGCAAAATTATTCTTTCAGAAAATAAAGTTTATAGTAAACCATAACAACCTCTCAATTTAAGGAATTTGACTTTGACCTACAACAAGAACTACAAAAGTTAAGCAGCTACACTCATAAACATTTGAATTAAACACTAAATTATAAAAATTTGAGGGAAAAAACAAATCAAATTACCATAAATTGTAAATCTATCTGATACATATTCAACAAAATGTAGAAATCCCAATAGGATGACAACAATTTAGAGAGAGCAAAAATAATTTATAGTATTGGGAGCAAGTCAACAGCTAAAATGATCAATAAAACAAATGATAAAACATCAATATACCTCTGGAAAAAGGTAACCAGCTTGAAGTTTGGCTATATTTGAATTGCGCGACCCTTTTGTCTGTAAGCTTCACCAAAACCAGGAATATATTAAGAACAATTCAATTGAACAATGAACTGAATTAAAGTAGAAGCAAATCTACATAACATTTTTCCACAAAATAGAAAGACATAGTTCAGGCACTAGCACTTCAGGAAAGAACAGAGCAAAAAACGAATTCCATATGAATTATTCAAATTTTAACACCAAGATATATGAAATAAACGCAAGCAGAAGCAAAATCATAGGTGTCAGTATGTATCAGATGAGAACTAAAGTGTAAAATTTCTTTACACTTCAGATAAAAAAGGAAAAAGAAAAAAAAGATAGACAAAAAAGAATCTAGTAAACATAAGGTGGAAGGAAACACTATAAATTTGTAATCATCTCCTCAGCAAGATCCTTTTTTGGGCATTTTCTTCACTATTTAGGTGGATATCCACAGAAAGTGTTATACCAACACGGTAGCAAACCAAAAAACAATAATTAACCTTTTTTTTTTTTTTTTTTTTTTTTTGCGCTTAAATAAGCCCTTTTGGGACATTTTTAAGGGACTCTAAAGATGTGAGCAAGCAAATACGGAAAAATAAATGAGACTGCTGCAAGATGATAATTATATTTTTCATAGTGATCTTGTATGAATTTCAATAGGAATTGGATACTTCTCATATAGTTTGAGCCATGATGCTACCATATTCTATTAATTTACTTTGCAGGCCTAAACGATGATTTGAGCATTAAATGACGGTTGTTGAGCGTAAATTAGTAACTTGAGATTTTCAACTTGGAATGACCTGAATTTAAAGCTATGAAAAGCTAAGAAGCAAAGCTACAACGTTTATGTTGTTTTTTACCTATTCTAACTAGAAGATGGTGAAAAATTTGGCTTGAAGTTGTGAACAGCCCGTTGCAAACTGAAGAAAATGTATTTGAAAATGCATCAGTATTTTTTCATAACGTGAGATGTAGACCTCAAATTTGGATAATTCTGAACGAGTAGAATATAAGACATAGGGCTACAATTTTATTTGGTCATGATCTAGTTCAGCTTATAAAATGGTTAAAAATTGAGCCGAAAGTTACATTAGGGTATGGAAGACAAGCAGATTTGTTATCATGTATTTTTAATTTAATTGTGGCTTTTTACCATATACCCTCACAACTTTAATACCAAAAAAGAGAGGTCCTTAGCAAGAGGGGAGGAGACTAGGGTTTAAAAAAAAAAAAAAACACATCAAAGAGGAGGAGAAGATCAAAGGAAAGAGGTCTAGCACATTCATTCGGGAGAAGTTGACACGATACTTTTCCAGAGATCAATTCTCAAGATTTTAGTTTTAGTTTTCTCTTACTCACTTTTAGCATCAGTTTGGAATGTTATGATGATGACTTCAAAATGGATGTTGATTGTTATCACTTTGATATGGGTAGATTGTATTGTTAAGGGGTAGATTCTACCGAACCATGTTGACTTGATTTTCAATTTTATTAAAGCATTCAGGAATTTATTGTTCTACAAGAATCTGGTGATTGCTTAATGCTTTTGGATATGATGTTTCTTTAATTATTTAGGGCTCTTATTGAATGATGAACCGGCGGTGAACTTTGATTAGAAATCTTTGATTAGGGTTTCATTGTGTTCAATGTTTTATGATGTGATGAAAACCGGGTGGTGAAATCACTTTAGGTCATTAAAAATATATAGATCATAGATTGAATAGAATACTCAGGAGGAGTCTTATGAGGTTATGTGGCCAGTTTAGGTTTTAAGCAGGAGTGGAACCTAACCGTTAATAAATTTCACAATTGGTTATATTGAGGGATTAGCATCTTTAGATCAATAAATTTCTTGAATCTGATTTTTATAGCATGGTGTCAACATTGGTTTATGTAGAATCGAACCCTTAACATTTTATCATATAGTGATATTTGTCTTGTTATTTATTGTTTTAATTTCTAGCAATTCTTGTTTTTATTTTAAATTAATCATACAATTCATATCCAAATAACAATTAAGATAGTCAATTTATTTGTTGTTTGGCATTAGTCCTTGTGGGATTCGACACTTTATTCATCACTTTTTTACTTGTCGATTAGTGCACTTGCTAGCGTACGAAATAGTCACAACACAAGAACAGCTGCGTTTGTCAATGGACGATCGGCGACCTAGTGCGGCTCGATAACCAATCATCGTGGTGGTGGTGCGATGGGATGATTGCGACCTGTAGGTGGACAGCGGTTGAGATTGGCAATGGTGGTGCAGGAGGAGGAATATTTGAAGGGAAACTAGTTTAGGATGGTGGAAAGTGGACCTAGTCAGGGTGGGATTAGAGGAAAGTGGTGGCTAGGGGTTTCTGAAAGGAAATTTGGGGAGAAATTGTGTTGGGTGTTTTGAGGGAAATTGAAATTGATTTAGAGTTCTGATTTAGGAAAAAATGCATTCAAATTTTTTAGCTTGAAACCAATTTTTTTTTTTTTTTATTGGGGAAGTGACGTGGCAACTCGTTGACGGGGCAAAGAGATGGCACCATCACGTTAGTCACTACAGTCATAATGAAGAGAATGGTATATGGGGTTGATGTAAAAGTAGTATTACTGAAGTTTTAAAAATCCTATATTCATTCCAAAATTGCCCTATCTAATAATTTTCCTTCTAAATTTCTTTGATAAACCTATCATCCCTATTCTTAGGGATAGGAATTTGGGACTAGACCCAAAAAACCAACCCCCAAACCCAGGTTTAGAACTGGTCCTATAGGTCTGATCCTAAAACCGTAGCAGGACCATGGAGAAGGGCCCTAGCCCTAGTTCGGTCCCCCTCCAAGGCCCGAGTCCATACCTTTTCCCTTTTTTAAAAAAAACCCCCTAAAAAATATCAAAAAACTCTCTGTTTTTTAAATGACAATAAAAAATGGAAGTTAAATTGATATTTTACCCAAAAAAAAGTGAAATGCAACCAACAGTCACATAGGGGAAAAGTTTTTTATTTTGACTTCCCCCCCAAACCTCAACTATAAAACCCTCCTAAACCTTCATTTTCTTACAACTCAACTCTCAGTCTATTCTCATTTCTCAATCTCTCAACTCAAATTCTCAAATTCTTCATTTCAATTTATTTACATTTATTCATATATATTATTATATATTCAATTTTTCCATTTTTTAATTTCATTATATTTATATTAGTCAATTTCTTTCATTTTAATTTTTTATTATTTATTATAAATTCAATGGATTCTCGAAATTTGCATTCAGAGGATCATCCCAAAATGAGTTTTACGTCCATTCACGAAGAAATGGGAGGGTTTGATCCATTTTCACTCTTTCTAGAGGCAGCAATACAATTCCACAACCAAAATGGTTGAGACTAGGTCTAGCCAAACACAGCAAGCTGCGACTCCATGGTTTGACCAACAAAGAGGTTCGTGTTCAGGGGTGTGACAATTTGACCAAATCAAAATGGCCAAAGCCCATGAATTGGGGAAGAAACATGGCGGGGAATGTAATTTTTGCCAACTGTTATCGACACTGAGAATAGGATCGATGATACGGCGACACTGGAGAAGAAGCACCCCCTATATATGAAGTAGTCCGCCAGTCCAGTCAACTTCAATTGGACCCGATAAGAAAATTCAAACTCAACTAATTTTAATCCATAATCCTCAACTCTTCTAACATGGCAATATAAGTAGTCAGAGCATGAGAGTGCATAGCAAAATCATATGTGCTACAGACTCTCAATTTTTATCTGAAAAATCCTATTTTGTTGAAATGATTAAAAATGTTTTTTGTCCAGCAGTTACCCCCTATTAGTAGAGGTACAATTAAAAAGGGACATACTAAGACTTTACGATAAAATAAAAGATCAACTTAAAAAGAATTTGAAAATTTAGCATATATCTATTACATTACTTCAGATATATGGGCTGCTAGATCAAAAACAGATTTTTGGTATCACAATACATTACCTAGATCATAGTTGGCATTACAACAAAAATGATAGGTTTAAAGTATTATATGAAAAACATAGTGCTAACACATTTATTTTACAATATAAAGTTTTGCAAGAATATTTATTATTTGCAAAAGTTGTGACGCTAACGCTTGTAATGCAGCTGCTAACACCTCACAATTTCTTATTGAAAAGAGATTAATTATGCTTGGTGAAGGAAAAAATTTTCACCACATATGTGCATGCCACATCATCAATTTGATTGTTTAAACAGGTTAAAAGCTATACATTCGAGGATTGAAAAGGTGTGGTGTGGCTAATGGATTCATCACCGGTAGCAATTAAGATGGACTGAATTCCGCACAATATTGTCGCTAAGAGGATCCACCGATTGAACCAAAGAAGTTAGTATGGACATGTCTGTCTGTTGGAATCCATGTAGTGATGTTGCAAAAATTATACCAACCCGCAAGACAAATTACAGAGATTGGCAACTGGAAGACCTATCCAGAGGAAGTCGTCAATGAATCCAATTGGACGGTTTGCAAACCTTTTTTTTTTTTTTTTTTTTTTGTTTCTTAAAGTTTTTACGATTCCACTACTATATTAAGTATATTATTATCTTACTATAATGTGGCATTAGATATTTTACTTCGAATTTCTATAATTTTTAGCATAGAATGAAGATTTGAGCAACATTGTTGTTCTAATGGAAAAAAAAAAAAAAAAAATACCGGAAATATTAGTTAGATATTTCATTCTTATATGGATTATGTTTTATTATAGACCCTATATTTAAATTAAACATATTTAATGCACGGTTGCTAAGATAGGCCATAATTTACAATAGGACTATGGTTCTTATTTGATAGATTTTAACTGAATATTGGAAAGCCTTTTTTTCTTTGTATCAGACTAGGTACAATGGAGCGTCCAACGCCAACAGAGACGAGCAGCAAGACCCTAATGAAGAATAAGGAACAAGCATCTGGACGTTTGTGGAACGCAGCAGTGGTGGTGGTGGAAGTAGCAGCTCATACAGACAACTTGGATCAAATGGCTACATTGGTACCTACAAATGGACATGTCCTACATGTCTAAGAAGGAGAAGCGTGAGATGGATGTGCTTCAATGGTGGAACTACAATGCAAGTTGATTCCTTATAATAGCTCAAATGGCACGTGACATTTTATCTGTGCTAGTTTCGACAATTGCATCCGAGTCAACATTCTCAATTAATGGCCACATTGTTGAAGAGAGAAGATGCTCATTAACTAATGAGATGGTTGAAGTCATAACATGTTTACGGGATTAGACTCATGCAGATATAAGAGATCAGTAGGACCTTGAAGATCCCAGACTACTCAACCTCTTCAGAAACATAAATTTGGAGGATGTAAATATTGTTGATGATGTAAATTAATAATTTAAAAAAAATTAAATTTATTTAATTGTTTATTTGTGAAGTGTGATTGTGTGAATATTATATTTATGTTAAAATTAAATTATTATTATCTCTTTAAAGTTTAAATTAAAAACACCTTAAATTTATAACAAATTAAGAATTAAGTCATTATTCATTAACGTTTAACCATTCATTTATATTTAATTATTTATTTACTAATTAATTAAAAAAGTTTACAAATTACCCCTAAAAAATTACATAAACCCCCCTATATAGTTTTGATTAAGTCCCTTAATAGATAAAAAATAAGGAGGGTAAATGAAAAATTATAAGTCCATGAGACTGATCCTATGGACCTAGGACCCGTCGTAGGGATCAGTCTGAGCCTTGAATGTTTTCATGCCTAGGTCCAATCCCATGCCCATTTGAGACCGGTCCCATTGGGATCGGGCCCAAACCCGATCCCAATTGGGTCTAGTCCCTACCCACCTTTACTATTCTCCCTCCTAAGTTAGATCCCATCATTCCTAATTTTTATCCTATGTTGAACTCGAGTTGTCATTTTCATTTTTTATGGAATCCCTTTCCTTAAACATTTTATTTCCTATTTAAATTCTTATATGCAACTATTTTCATTCTATTAATCTTCAACTTCCATGAGAATTTATATCAATTGATGAATGTTAAAATGAATTTTATCTTTCCCATCATTCTCCTATAGTTCCAACATTGTTAAACTAATTTTCTAAATCAAACCCTAGGCAAAAACAGTTAATGAGAATATCTATTACTATTTTATTTTCATAGTTTGATTTAATTTTTCATCTCTTCCAAAAAAATTCAATTATGACAACATAATTTTGAAACAAAAAATTCAAATTCAAATTTTTGAAAAAAAAAATGAAGAGTTTAGAGAATTGAGAAAAATAGTTATATAATATATGGAGAAAGAATAAACTCCCCATTTGGTAATTACTAGTTCAAAAGAATATATGTTCTAAAAGATTATTATTTCGGCTTAGAAAGAAAAAAAAAAAATGGTGAGGGCTTAAATAACACCGATCTAAAGTTATTTATGTTAGAAAATTTCCTAATTGTGGGGTAACATTAATTATGATTTGGTTTGATGAATCTAGGAAAATGCGTAGTCNTTTACAATTTTGAAGTAACAATTTGTAATTGATTAGTTTACAATGAGTCTTATTTGTCTAAATATAAATCGACTAATCGCGAGCTTTATTTATTGTTTAATTTATTAGTTAAGTAGCTCTACTTTCCAACATATAAAACAAACTCGTCACTATTGGACTATCACCTTCGTCTTCCACTTTTTTTAGTGGTGAAATCCATATACTGTTGATGAAGAGAGCCACACAGGTGAGTGGAGTTCGCTTTTAATTGATGTCTAAGAAATGGGAGGACCCAATCACTTTCGATGAATAGCTTGACAAAGATTAGCTAAAAGAGCAGAAAAAACAAAAGAATCACAAGAAGTTTTGTATGGATAACGTTTGTGATTAGTTGCTCTTTATTCTTTGATGTATGCGTTAGCGAGGAAGGTTATATTAACAAGCATGCATCAAATGGTTTCAATTTCCTTCTGGAGAGACTTGAGAGAGGGCAAGAAGGTGAAGAAAATATGACCATTTCTCAATTTTATTCACATTATTATTGAGCAGATGTGGTCATCTTCTCTGATCTCTCTAAACCATTCCAATCCAATAAGCTGAAGTGCTTTATCTTAGTGTGAGAGTCAAAATCCAATCCAATAACACAACCATATAATCTATAGTAGAATGAACACATCAACTGAAACTGGCCCTGAAAGGATCAATACTATATCTTACCTAAAATGATTTTTAATAAAAATCCAGCTAAAAGACAACAGTATGTTGTTTGACAGCAAATTCTTTTTACAGTCTACAAACCAAGTAGAACTTCAAGGAAAATTTTTCATTTTACTCGATGTCGATGATCAACTTTTAGTTAAACACTTTCAGTTTCAGGTGCTGTACTGGACACCAACATGAATTCTGAAATTCGAGCAGAAGTTAAAAATGAAGCGTTATAGGAAAGAACAGAAAAAACCCAGAAAGAGAAAAAAAAATTTGGACCATTTCTCGATTTGTGCGTGTCATCCTTGCGCAGGGGCCATGCTAATCTTCTCTGTATCGTTCCAATTTTATCGAATGTCTCCGAAGAGACAGTGTATGGTTTGCTTCTATCTGTATATAAACAATTGTATTGTTCTCTTAACTAAAGGATGTGGGATAGTTTGTTTCTAACTAGATGACTGAGTGAGTCACTGTGCTGACTCCTTAGTCTTTAAATGAATGCCTAATTATGAAACGATTCGTACCCCGCTGTTGTTAATGTTGGGCCCGGAGCCCCACAAAGCTACACCATGGGCCTTATGTATAAGCTCATAATTGTTAATTTTATAAATTAAATATATTAAATTTCATCTATATTATTAAATTGTTGATTTCAGAGAATTTTTATCTGTAGTCACTCTTATAACTACATAAAAACTATGCCCTTTTTGTTTTTTTAATTTTTTGTCCAATAACTCAATTTAATATAAAAATAATAATATTTCTAGCTCACAAATAAAACCATATTTATTATTTTCAACCTCCATTATAAATTAACTCCATGTCATTCATATGAGATAAACCTCTAATTTCTACAAGAGAAGAGAGGTCATTGATATTTGATCATTACAAGAGAAATTATATATTTTTTTCTTTAAAAAAATAAAAATTTCAAAGGTTGTATTTAAAATTGAAAAAAACTGTGGTTAACATGTATAATATTGGTTGTATCAAATATGTTTTATATAGTTGTGCTATCACAATAACATTCATAAATTAAACTACACAAAAAAGTCATCGATCAAAATACTATCTCTGTAAACATCCGTATATTGTATATAAATCACAAGCACATAGTGTTCCAAAACCAACAATCTCCAATGAAATTTAATTAATTATATATTCAAAAAGAAAATACAAAATACAAAATCAACTAATATATAAATCCTATGTTTACCACTAAACAGAAGAGGAAAAAAAAAAATTCTAAAAAGTTTTTCCACGTCTTAATCATCCTAATTCCTAATAATCTAGTGGGCATACAACATATCTTCGATAGATAAGTTGTTAATCGGAGAAAAGAGCTTTCAACCATCCGACTCTTGTGCAAAATTGGGCTTCATTCCTACCATTCGCCTTGGATGATGCCGCAGGCCCCTCTTGCTTTTGATTAACTTTAGGAGTACTCAAATTTTTCTGTGATTGCGCCGGCATTTTGGTATCCTTTGTTGTGGAAGGGACAGATGTTTTGATCACTGGTTTCTGGCTCAAGCATCCCGCACAGAATGCATCAAATAAACTGAACAATGAATTCATGGTTTCTGAGACAACAAAGTTTAGAAATTAAAGGATATGTATTAGAGAGACTAGAGAAAGTTTCAACAGAGACTTGAATGAGGAAAATACAATATGTGCTTTTGAGACCTTTATTTATATTAATCTCAAACCTTAAATTATGAGGAAAAATAGGTAGTTTTTTTTATTAGATATCTTATTCTAGTAGTATTAGGAGTCTTATTTTGTGATTTTTTTTTTTTTTTTAAATGGATTAATCTTGGTCAGTCTATACATTATTTAAAGTTTTATAAGTCTTATGACTTATCTAATTAGGTTTAGGTTTAGGATTATTACTTTAAGTGGAATACTGATTTATAATTAATATCATACTTGGAGAATAATTTCTATTTAGAATAAAAGGAAAACTAATTAAAAAAAAAAAAAAAATTGGATTCCAAATCAATTGAGGAAAATGTCTTATTTTATTTTCTCGCAGAATATGAGAAGAAAACTTTTACTGGGTCTAGATTAGGATTTAGGAGTTGCCTATTACTTTATGGAAGAGAAAATAAGGTATGTAGTTTATACTAATCTTGGTCCTTGGAGACATGAAAAAGTATAAGGAAAATATTATTATTATAATTATATATAATAAAGTAATAATTAATTGTAACATAAGGTAAAGTAAACAAGCGAAGTTAAAAAATAGTATGCCAAATCCATTAAGAAAGCTACTCTATGCTTATTTTTGTGTAGAAAATTAATGGAAGATCTCAACTTTCTAGTTATTTCAAATTTAAGAATGAAAATATAAATAAATTGCATAGATGCCAAAGAAGTTATAAAATTTAATTTGAATAAAGTGGAAAAGCCACTACTAAGACAAGAACACCTAGGGCTATTCACGAGCTGAGCCGAGCCGATTTTTCAGCTAAACGAGCTCGGCTCGTGAAAGAGGAGGAAAAAACGAGCTGAGCCTCAGATTTTTTAACTCAACTCGTTAGAGATGGAGAGGATTTTGAGCCAGCTCGTTTAGCCGGCTTGAAAAAAAAAACATTTTTTTTTTTTTAAAATTAAGGGCAAATTCCAATTTTTTTTATACTCCTGTCTTGAAACATTACCCAACAACTACTCCTAGTTAAAAAATTAAACATCAAAAGAAAATGCAATGCAAAGAAAATCAATGCAAAGAAAATCAATACAAACAACGCAAATTGCTTAGAAGCAAGGTATACATTTGCAGAGAAGGCTTGAGACCCAATGTCAACATGCCCTGCAAGCTGCAATAAGTTATAAGCATTTGACAGCTGGTGCACCCTAAGGAAAGCACTAAGCAAGGAATTGCAAGTGGGCACATTATGTTGAAGAATAAAGAAGAAGTTAGTTAGTTGTTAAGAAGTTAGTTCCAAGTAGTTGTTAGTTTGTTATGAAGTTAGTTAATCAGTTGAGTTAGTTAATGTTTGTTAAGATTGTTATAGGATTGCTTTATATAAAACATACACTGCTATAACGCTATTTCTTAATTCAAAATGAATTCAACATCATTCTTTCATCTCTGAATTAATTTCATCATGGTATCAGAGCATTTTTGCTTCCTCTAAACACAAACTTATCCTTTTCTTCCAAAATTTTTTACTGCCTTTTGCACTATATCAATGGCGACCTTAACCTCCAATTCAACACAAGATATTTCTAATCCCTATTACCTTCATCCTAATGAAAATCCTGTTGTTGTACTTGTTTCTCCCGTCCTTGATGGCCCCAATTATCATACCTGGGCACGAGCTATGAAGATGGCATTACTATCCAAAAATAAGTTGAAGTTTGTCGATGGCTCCATTAAAGCCTCTCCACCCACTGATTCTTTGTTCTCTGTCTGGGAAGATGCAATACTATGGTACTCTCTTGGCTCACTCATTCTCTTTCATTATCCATTACTAGTAGCATTTTATGGATAGTTAAAGCTTATGATGTATGGGATGATCTTCAAGAACGTTTTTCACAAGGAGATATTTTTAGAATCTCAGATTTACAAGAAGAGATTTATGGTTTTAAACAAGGGGATCGAAGTGTTACCAATTACTTTACCGAATTGAAAATTCTCTGGGATGAGTTGAAAAACTTAAGGCCACTTCCTACATGTACCTGTGCAACACCTTGTTCTTGTGGGGTATTGACAACTTTCAAGAAGTATCAGAATAGTGATTATGTCATTCGATTTCTCAAAGGTCTTAGTGATCAATTTGCTGTTGTCAGAACTCAAATCATGCTCATGGATCCACTTCCTCCAATCAACAAAGTCTTTTCTTTAGTTTTGCAACAAGAAAGACAGATGAGTTTTGGAGTTGCTAAAGTGTTTGTTAATAAAGATGTTAAAGAGAATTTTCAAGCTAACAAATCACAGAACACTCGGAGGTTCAATTCATCAAATTCACAGCACAATGGAGATAATCGGTTTTGCATATTCTGTGGCAAACCGAGACATACTGTTGAAACTTGCTATAAAAAGCATGGTTTTCCACCTGGTTATAAGTCCAAAAGTCATAATTGTTAGGAAACGACCCGGTTGTGCAGCGGAAAACAAAATTTTTTACAACCATGGATAATTCCTTGATGCCCAAAATCAGGGCACAGAAATTACAGTTTATGTTTTACATCAAGAATCTGTAGAAAAGTAAATCTAAGTTTAGATTCATACCCACGTTGGAGGCTCCACCAATATTGTCTCTGAACGTGTTTGCTACCGATCAAAGTGTAGGATCGAACCGCAAAAGTCCACACGAAGACAATCGCAAGGAACCAAGGAGGGATTTGCTAGATCCTCCTTGGCCTTAAGAAATCAAGAAGAAAAACAATGATTTTGGCACAAACCAAAGTTGGCGTGGGACAGAGAATGGGTTGTGTTGTGTTTTTTTCTTTAATCAAAAGGCAAACTAAAATAATCATCAAAACACACAAACACTATTCCTTTTATAGGCAAACCAAGTTGCTCTATTCCCATATGGAATGGGCTTGGGCTCCAACCCAAACACCCTTTGTTGCCAAACACTCCCAATTAGATATTTTAATTTATTTCATCATTATCTCAATTAAAAAATCAATTAATATTTAATTAACATTTAACAATAATGATGATTTAATTAAATATGTGCGAACACATATTTAAACGTAATTTCACTTATTTAATTTTTTTAACAAATTAAATAAAGGCTATGACCTCAGCAAATTTAATTGCATTGTGAAATTAACAAAATACCCTTTCGCCCAAAAAGACGAAAACGCCCTTCTATCTTCCTGGCTCTTTTATCTTCTATGTGTGTGACCCATAGGCTCTCATCATACCGACAGTGTATAGTATCGCGATTAACACCAATTAATCGTCTCACTAATACACAGACCAAGATTGGCCCCTAGCAAGGCATCATGGCCACCCGATAGATTCGGATTCAGCAAAGTAGCTACCTGTCAACGATATGGTTACCGTACAATACGATCCTTTCATCATACGTTATCTCGACGAGACGAAGGCATAGAAATAGTGTCAACCTCCGGTTACTCTCGATATTATGTATTCAGTTTCTAGACCAATGACCTGTATTATAAACTGGATAGAGCAACAACTCAATCCCACTGTGGCCACAGTTTTAGTGTCATTGCCATATACTAAATTGCGCCATGAGATAACTTCTCCCGTACCCGGGAGTGATGAATCCTTGTTAATCCACCATAGTCTTGATACAGTCCTTGATGCAGCCAATCACCACTGTATTGACAGCTTTAAATAGAACTGCGTTAGGCTAGTTCAAACTGCACCAATCGGTGCACAAGGCGCTCCGGTGATCTCAAGTCTAAGGATCACATGCATCACCATTTGTTAGAGGATTTGTTCCATAGACACTAGGGTTACCATCTATATGGAATCCTCTAGTGGGCCAGTCCAGTGAACTTGCTGCGGTATATCCACCTACAGCAAGCACCCATGTGTTGCACCAGGTTGTCACCAAACAACCTTGACAAGTGAGATCAGTCACTGCCTTTCGACAGGGTCGCTCAACACTATGATAGCCTTACCGTATTATCTGTTCCCTTACTTTAGAATAATACTAGGGCTAAGGACGTTTCTAGAATGGCCACTATTTGTGCTCATAGGGTTCTCACTATCAAGATTTGAAACACTTGATACCCTCGTCACGATTCTACCATTCTAAGGACATATATCAAAACATATTGCAATAATAATGATTTACGCGATATAGAATAAAATGCCTTTTATTGATTAATAAACATTATTACAAAGAGTCAATTCTACAATAATTGATTGACTCTAGGGCATCTACTTTAACAATAATCCCATTGCTCATAATGTAACTGTAGAGGAAAATGGCACAGATCTTCCTATGCAGTCGGATGCTTCTGTCAATAATCAAGAAGATTCTGGTGTTTCTTTGACTCAAGATCAATATCATCAATTGCTTGCTTTGCTCCAATCATCCGATTCTGAGCAATCATCTCATGTGACTAACCAAGTTGTTGTTTCTCAACCTCAGTCAACCCTTACATCTCATTTTTCTTCAGCTCCAGATAACCATTTTGCTTTAACCTGTTCTAAATCTTCATTATGGATTGTAGATACAGGTGTAACAGATCGCATTGCACATTCTTTGTCTTCCTTTGATAGTTATAAGCAAATCAAACCAATCTTAGTCATATTACCAAATGGTTCCAAAATCACTGCTCAATATTCTAGGGTTGTAAGTCTCATTGAAAAATTGGTTCTTACAAATGTACTTTATATTCCTGAATTTTCTTTTAATCTGATATCTACTACCAAATTAACCTCCTCACTAAATTGTTGCCTGATCTTCCAACATTCTTATTGTTTAATCCAAGATTTGACTTTGTGGAAAACGATTGGTTCAGCTAAAGTGCATGATGGCCTATATGCAATGACAAAATCTCCTGTTTCTACAGCCAGCCCTTTACAATCTGCGTCTGTCTCTTTAGCATCAAGTACTACATTGTTTGATATTTGGCATTATAGACTTGGCCACATATCTGATTCTAGAATAAAATACTTAGCTTCTTGTATTCCTAGCCTTAAATATCATGACAATAAAGCTTGTACCATTTGTCATTTGGCAAAACAACCAAGGTTACCCTTTCTTATGAGTCATTCCAAAACTTCTAAATGCTTTGATATGATTCATGTTGATATTTGGGGTCCCTACTCAATATGTTCTGTTCATGGTCATCGATTTTTCTTAACTATTGTGGATGACTATTCTAGATTTACATGGATTTACTTGATCAAACAAAAATCTGAAGTTAGGCAGCTTGTTCAGTCATTTTTTGCTCTCATAGAAACTCAATTTTCAGCTAAAATAAAACCATTCGCACTGATAATGGTGCTGAATTTATAATGCCTCATTTCTATGCCTCAAAAGGAGCCTATCATCAAACAACTTGTGTTGAGACACCTTAACAAAATGGTGTGGTGGAACACAAACACCAGCACATCCTGAATGTTGCTAGATCCTTACTATTTCAGTCTAAATTGCCCAAAGAATATTGGACCTATGCAGTACTTCATGCTATTCACCTCATCAATAGACTTCCTTCTCCTATCTTGCAAAATAGATCACCATTTGAACTTTTATATCATAAATCTCCTCATTATGATTCATTAAAAATATTTGGCTGCTTGTGTTTTGCTTCCACTTTACAGGCTCACAGAACCAAATTTGATTTTAGAGTTAGGAAATGTCTTTTCTTAGGATTCCCATCTGGTACTAAAGGATTTGTTCTATTAGACATGCATTCTAGAGACATTTTTCTCTCTCGTAATGTCTTCTTTTACGAATACATTTTCCCTTTTTCCAAACCGGCAGATCATTCAGTACCCTTACCTCAAAATTCAATCTTTTTTTACTCAGATCCTTGTCCTCCTAATGACACCTCCTTATCTACATCACTGTCATTACCACCTGATAACATTTCCCCTGCTGATTCATCTGTCCCTTCTCCTGTTATACCACCTGACCGTACCTCTCAAAGATTGAGAAAGCCTCCTTCATACTTAAAAGATTATCATTGCAATATGGTCACTGCACCTGAAACTTCGTTCCCTCAGTCAAGTACTACTTATCCCTTATCTTCTGTTCTCTCTTATTCCAAACTTTCACCAAATTAGTTTCATTTTACATTAGCTGTTTCAACTACATTTGAACCTAAGACTTATGCACAAGCCATTAAACATGACTGTCGGAGACAAGCCATGCAAGCAGAAATTACTGCCCTTGAGCAGAATCAAACTTGGACACTCACAGATCTCCCTACTGGCAAGTCCCCAATTGGTTGCAAATGGGTGTTCCGTGTTAAGCATAAAGCAGATGGTTCAGTAGAGCGTTACAAGGCTCGGTTAGTAGCCAAAGGTTATACCCAAACCGAGGGTATAGACTATTTTGATACATTCTCACTGGTCACCAAAATTACAACTGTCATATTGCTTCTTGCTTTGGCTGCTGCTTCTCATTGGCATCTTAAGCAAATTGATGTCAACAACGATTTTCTCCTTAGTGATTTACTTGAAGAAGTATATATGGTATTACCTCCTGGTTTTAATTCTTTAAATCCTAGCAAAGTTTGCAAGCTCCAAAAGTCTCTTTATGGACTTAAACAGGCCAGTAGACAATGGTTCTCCAAGCTTACTTTTGCCTTGATTTCTTTGGGTTACACATAATCTTCATCATATTATTCTCTCTTTGTTAAATATTCTGCCTCTTCTATAACGGTGTTGCTAGTATATGTAGATGATGTTATATTAGCAGGTAACAATTTATAGGAGATTGATGCTGTCAAAGCTTATTTAGATAATACTTTTCAGATTAAGGATCTTGGTGATTTAAAATATTTTCTTGGCTTAGAGGTGGCTCATTCCCAGTCTGGTATTGCATTATGCCAAAGAAAATATGCTCTTGACATTCTTTCTGATGCTGGCTATT
Source organism: Pistacia vera (assembly GCF_008641045.1). Classification (NCBI taxonomy): domain Eukaryota; kingdom Viridiplantae; phylum Streptophyta; class Magnoliopsida; order Sapindales; family Anacardiaceae; genus Pistacia; species Pistacia vera. The sequence goes on along the minus strand of NW_022195049.1, from coordinate 241,364 downwards.
TGGCTTGTAAACCTGCCAAAACTCCAATGGACTACACTTGTAAACTCACTCAAGCTATTGGTAACCTTTTATCTGATCCTTCTGTTAGTGTATATTAGTGTATGCCCTAGAACCATTCGTGTTGTCGGTTTCAGAGCATTTTGTCTTGTATCTATATATATCATAAATAATAGAAGAAAGAGTTCTTCAATTCATATATATAAATTACTTCCTTTATTCAGTCATGCATTTAAAATAAAGTATGTATATGAATTGTCTAGATGATTTATTTAATCGGTAAATGAATTATCGAAAAGGGTTCCCTACGGACGCAATTTAATTTGGGCAATTATTGCACAGTAGGCATATCGGATGCTTCCGAAAGATATCATGAGTTGATATAAGTACGGATGACGATGATAGTCATGTCACTGGGGCATTGGTATGGATTAACGGTTGGTGAACTGTTTTTCGAATGTGACCGAATAACGGCAAATCACTTGGAAAGCATGTAGTCAATGATTTATCGTTTGGTTATATCAGTGCACGATGTAGTCCTTGACCTGAGAATTGTGTCGGATCCGATATGATGTGTAGGTTCATAAGGTGTATAAGTACGAGACTAATCATGTTTGTAAATAAAGCCTATTGGTCATGCGTTGTTCATATGCGGAAACGAACGATGGTCAAGAGGGGATCCATTGACTCGAAAATATAGGATGGGAGTACCGCTGACTCCATCCAGATTCGAGTTCCTAGACGAACGTCGATAAATGTCGAAAATCAGAATCTCTGGCTAGAGTCTATTATTAGTCATACAAAGCAAGTTTGTAATGACGAGTTCGGACATATTGATCGACGATTCGGTAGAAGAAGAGTTTAGGATTTTGACATTCCATGAATCCGTGCTCGATCAGGATATCTCAATAGAGGGACTTTACCTGCATGTACGTATGATCTGAAATGGGTTCGATGAAGTATTTCTTCATCGTGGTTTAGGGACTATGGCACATTGCTAGATGTTTACCATAGTCGTTGGGCCTCCGGACGGTTTCGGATTCATCTAGAACCACTCACGGCTAATCCACGGTGGACCTACATGGTCACACCAATAGCCTTGAGAAGTTAGAGAAGGATGAGAGAGAGAAATGATTATCGAAGAGGGCTAGCACCTCCGAGGGTAATAACGGGATTTTATAGTAATAGTTACATAGAAATATTTGTGACATTTTAAGGGTTAAAATGGTCAAGCAATAATAATATATTTAATTATTATATTAAAGTGTTAAGATTAATGAGAGAACAAAAATAACCTTTAATAGTTAAAGGGTAAAAGGGTAAATTTATGGGTGTTAATGTAAACTAGTTTAGTTTACATGGGCCCTTGAATAATATTGATTATTCAAAGGGTAGCATAATAAATTCGTGGGGTCCCTTTTTAAAATAAGATTTTATTGGGCTTGGAAGTGAAAAATAAATAATTGCAAAATTGCCCAAGTATATATAAATGCAAAAGGTTGCATTTTAGTTCATTCTTCACTTGTTCACTCAAAAACAAACTAAAACTCTCTCTCAAACCCACGACCACTCTCTAATCTCTCAAGGTGGTGTTAAAGTGTGGAGGTTTCATCCTTTTGAGGCTAATCTTCATCAATCCAAAGCAAAGGAGTAGGTATAATCTCTTTTCAAGCTTTGCATGAAAAATGTTTTTTTTTTAATCCATACTTTTCATGCTTTCTTCTCCATTTCCACCACTCTTCATGCATGCATGCTGGTCTTTCACCTTCCTCTTATAGAAGACTGGTTGGTAGATTATTATATTTGACTTCTACACGGCCTGATTTGTCCTTTGCCATTCAACAACTTAATCAGTTCCTTGACAAGCCTACATCGGTTCACCAACAAGCTGCTAATCATGTTCTTCGATATATAAAGAGTTATCCTGCTAATGGTTTATTTTTTCCAGCTGAATCATCTCTTTCTCTCAAAGCTTTCAGTGATTCCGATTGGGTTGGATGTTCTGATACACGGAAATCTATCACAGGTTCCTGTGTTTTCCTTGGCTCTTCCTTGATCAGTTGGCGTGCCAAGAAGCAATCCATTGTCTCTCGTTCTTCATTTGAGGCTGAATACCGTGCCCTTGCATCCACAACATGTGAAATTCAATGGATTCATTACTTGCTGTAGGATCTTCGCGTCACTCACTCAGGTTCAGCTCTCCTTTTTTGTGACAACAAGTCAGCTCTTCAGATTGCTGCCAATCCTACCTTCCATGAATGTACCAAACACATTGAAATTGACTGTCATATTGTAAGGCAGAAAGCTCAAGACGGTTTGATTCATCTCATGCCATGCTCTTCTTCAGATCAGTTAGCTGACTTGTTCACGAAAGCTCTGCCCCTGCTCAATTTCATACCAATTTATCTAAGTTGGGAATGCTTAGCATCCATTCTCCAGCTTACGGGGGGATGTTGAAGAATAAAGAAGAAGTTAGTTGTTAGTTTGTTATGAAGTTAGTTAATCAGTTGAGTTAGTTAATGTTTGTTAAGATTGTTATAGGATTGCTCTATATAAAACATACACTATTGTAACTCTGTTTCTTAATTCAAAATGAATTCAACATCATTCTTTCATCTCTGAATTAATTTCATCACATTAGGGTGCAGACCCGCAAGGAGCATGGCCTGATACCACTCCCAAGCCTTTCTAACGTTACTAGTCTTTCCCCATAAATCTACTAAAAGCCCATAAACTGGTTCATCCGGCACCCAGTTTTTCCTTCTCATCTCAGCAAAAACTGTTTTTGCTTCTTCAAGATAGCCACAATGTCCAAGAACCTCCATCACTATGCTATAAGCAACTTTGTTTGGCTCCAATGGAGTACACGGTGACACCACGCCGGTCAACGACAACAACACAATCAATACAAAATCGGTTTCACTAGAAAAAACCACCTGTTATAGCAAAGAGTTTACAAAAATCATGAGAAGCTAATGGGTTTCACAAAAATCAATCATACACAAGTAACAACTACTCAACAAGATTCAAAGCAATCAAACTTACTGCGAACAAGATGATGGTCGATGACGGAGCAATTGGGTTTTACGGCGAGGACAGAAAAGGAAAACAAGCAGATTTCAGTGTTTCACGGCGAGAGTTAAAGGGGTAGATGGGTTCGACGGCAACGAGTCTGTGACAACACTCTGGTGAAGCAGATGGTATTGACGACGATGACGAGGTACACCGGAGATGGCTGGAAAATGTGTTGACAATTTTTGGATTTGGTTTGATTTTAAGGCGAATAGTTAATGTCGATGATTTTAGGGATTTTAAAATCGGGGGGGTCTTTTCCATTTTTGAAAACTTTTTGTTTTGAAATTTTTAGTGTAATCCCCCATATTTTAGTAAACCCCCAAAAACACCCCCACTTATTTAAGCCAAGCTTGGCTCACAAGCCTAACGAGTTGAGCTGAGGTAGGCTTGAACTCGGCTCGATCTCTCTCACGAACCGAGTTGAGTCGGCTTGAAACCATACGAACCAAGCCAGACTCGAGCCGAGCTGAGCCGACTCGCGAGCGGCTCGTTTCATTAACCAGCCCTAAGAACACCAATTGTTTGGTAAAATATGACAATGGTCAATTAATGGTCTACTATCAAGTAATTTTTTAGTGAATTAAAATAATTGGGTTGGACAAAAGTTAGATTTGCTCCCCACCAAGTAGTTTTTTAGTGAATTATGAACTGTTCAAATTAAATTTTATGTTTACAGAGGCTAAACAGAAGTTTGTCAAAGTTGGTTGATAAGATTTCTTGTAATTAAGAACTAAAATCATATATCTCCTTGACTCCTTCAGACAAGCTAGGTTTGGGGGGTGATTTTTTTTGTTCGTTTTGTCATGGAATCAAAATTAACAAATAGAATAACAAATAAAAGGTGCTTTCAAATAAAGGATATTAGTTGAAAACCAAGAAATTAAATACTTATCATGATATCTACTAATTGATCAATTAATTAAAGCAAGTCTTTAGAACAAATTAAAATCATTAATCAATAAATGAATAAAATAACAGAAAATAATTCAAAAAAGATTTTTGATATATCTAATCATTTACTTTTTCCTTACATAAATTATTTATAGAAGACGAGGGTTTCAAAACAGTGTAGTCCATCCAACTTTGGTGAAAACATGGGCTTCCCACGACTCGTCTTCGATGATGTGTGACCCTCTTGTTTCTTTTTCAACTTAAGATTACTACTTGAATAATCCTGTGACTGAACTTGCATATTGTTACTCTCGTTGGTTGCACAAATCAAAAAGGCTCGCTCTCGTTTTGGGCTCAAGCAACCAGCACAGAACGTATCAAATAAACTGAACATCAAATTCATCCTTTGTATTTCTAGTTGGTGTTTGTGTGTTTTGATTTGTAAGCTGTGAGTGAGAGTTAGAGAACAAAGATATGAGAAGAAAATCAAATAATGTCCCTTATTTATACTATTCTCTACAACCTTAAAACATAAGGAAAATATTGTTGTTGTCATTTATAACATAATTTTGCTAACATAAGGTAATTTGGATAAGAAAATTAACAAAAAATTAAAAAGGATTTCCAAGTAGTTTCTTTGTTTGAAGTAGAATTAGGAGTTGCGTGGCATAAAAGAAAGTGAGGATGTCTTCTCAAACTTGTAATAGAATTACAATTTATCTGGTATTTATTTTAGGGATTGATTTTTTAAGAATCAATGAATTCAAAAAATTCATTACTAGTAAAACTTTTTTTAATTACCTTATCGGGATGGGTTTCTATTATAAAAAAAAAAAAAAGTTGTTTGAGTTCATTATATTAAACTCAAAAGTATAGGTGTTTATTGATTCTGATTTCCTAATATATGTGATTGTAGCTAACAAGGGCATATTAATCTTGATAACATTGTCGAAATTTATATTATAAATAATATTAAATATTCTATATATTTATATTGAAAAATCGTACGTATCATCTTATTAGAAATAGTTCAGTTAGTGTGTCTCAATTTTGTGACTGAGAATACTAAATAAATCTTGATTAAAAATGTTTTAAAGAAATTTTAACATAAATTTATATTGGGAAAGATGAAAGATTGGGGTAACAATGGTAATAGCAGATGTAAAACAGACTTTGTATTTACTGTTTTTTATTATTATATTATTACAATTTTATTGAAGTATTGGGAACTACTGAGGGGTGGGGAAAAAAAATCACTCCCTTTCATATAGTTATGCGCTATGGCCCAACATGGTTCATGGGGCGTCCAAGAGTCTTGCTCAGGCTGACGATTGGGCTTTTATTTTTAATTAGAGTGGATTAAAAAATCCACACTTTTTAATAAATTTTTTAATGATAAATTTGTCCTTATATTCAATTATTAAAACTAATTTTAATTTCTTATTTTTTACAAATACTTTTGACACACTACTATTAGCTCGTAAACTCTAATTATTATTATTATTTTGTTATTCACATTATTTTAGAATTGTAAGTTTTTAATTGCTTAACATTTAAATTTATTGTTATTTGTTCTTCATAGTATTGGTAGTCACATTTTTTTTTTTTTTTTGGTAATTTTAGCTCTAATTTTTTTCTGAACTTTTATCTAATTATTTAAAATTTTATTTTAGAAATAATGATAATAGGGTATAAAGCATAAGTGAAGGGAATGAAATGTTAGTTCTTTTAAAAAACATATTAAAAAAAAAAAAATGAAGAGCATTCATGGAATTTAAAGATGACATGAGCAAAGATTTAATTTTAAAATTTTAAAATAAGGTTTCTTCAGAAATGGGACTTCTTAATCGATTAATAGGGTGCTAATAACTTCACACTTTTAATTAAATTTTAATTGTGTTATTGGGAAATGATATTTATTCATCATATTTCAATAGATTGGTAAGTGGAGATTACTTTTCAAGTGCTTAAAAAATGGACCACCCATTTATTAAAGTATGGTCACTCTCCATCATTAGCGTCCCAAATATGTTATGATAGCAGAAAACTATAATTTAGGTTTTATAATATTTTATATTTAGTTAATAATTATTAATTAAAAATGAACTGTTTCAAAGATAAAATGGAAAAAAAAAAAAAAATTTAAATAGGGGCATAAAGAGAATTTTATCAGTACCATTGAAAATCTTAAAATGGTGTGATTAAAATAAGCTGAAATACACGAAAGTAAAAGAAAATATTTGTTAGTTATACATTTTTTGTTTCCCCCAATAACTCATATTTCAAAATAAATAAAAAAATCAAATTTTGATATACTTTTATCTTCTCCCAACATAATGTAGTAGTAAATAGTTTTCATCTTAATGTGCTAACGTTGATCATAAGTTGCAAAACTATTCAAGTAAAATATCATGCTATCTTTACGGCTTTACCCAAGCTTCGTCACACCAAAATTAATTGCCGAATTAAAAAAGAGAAAATAAAGAAGTGTCATGAATGTCTTCAACCCATTTTTACTAATTTGTGTAAAATATTATCTTTTATTTTATTGCTTAAGTAATTGTTAAGAAGGTAGTATAATATAAAACAGATGCAACACGATTTGTTATTGTCATGGCCTATGGTGACATTGGGCCATATCGAGCTCCACACATAGGCTGTAATATGTTTTGAGTATTTTTAGCCTCCACACTTTTGAATATATTTTTGCTTTGACAATTTTAATCTAAATTATATAATATTAAAAAAATTTAAATCTGAATCTTTTGAATCATCGAAACATTTTAAAAAAAAAAAAATATTTCTTATGAAAATATATTACTAAGGCTATGAAGAAAATAATCATACAAAATGATGAATTTAAATCTGAAGAAGAAAAAATAAGTTTCGAATTTGAAAGTGGGAAAAAAGGGTATGAACAAAAAAAACTAATTAAGAAATTGGGAAAACTCAATTTCACAATTGAGAAGAATAGGGAAAAACTGTATTAGAAGCTTATTCTTTAGTTATATCATGATAGTATGGTGAATTAAAAGCTGCAACATTAGCATTCCAATTTTTACCTACCTTATGAAAGCAACACCTATTTATTTATTTACTGTAGACGTAAAAATCTACCTGTACGGAAAGAGGGTCTGATCCCGTGAGGTTGAGGCCATTAGCGATCTGTTGCACCTGCATACGTAAGGAAACAAATGTGAAGCGACGGAAAATACCATGGTGGTGTTTGCCGTAAGCACTTTGACACTCGAGTTAGCAAGGCTGAATGAGACAAATTTAGTGAGGGCTAGGGAGAAGAAAGGTTACTAGAAGTCTAGTCGGGGGCTGTGACTACAGTTGTAATGCGAAGTTCTCAAGAGCAGGAACTTCAAGGTCTGAGGGTGTAATGGAATATGTCCTTTGCGAGAGGGCTAGCCTCTATTTAAATAGTGAGTGTATGGTCTCCGAGTCCTAGTAGGATTGGGAATCCTTATAGTGGTAGTCTTCCCAAAGGGTGTAACTTTTGGATCCCGTATCTTAACATGAAAGGGAGTTCGAATGTGCCTCGGATACGGACCTTGGAGGAGTTGGGATTGTAATGGATTTCTTTAGCAGAGTCCAAGTAGGAGAGTACTTCGTAGGCGACTGTGGGCTCCGAGTTGATCGTAAGCCCAATAGGTGTTCAAGGATCAGAAGGCTTGGGTCTAAACGGTGAGAAGCTAAGAAAGCATATTGAATGGGCCTCATCTGTAGAACTCTGATTCGAGCCCCATCGGAGTTGGCCCCAAGCTTCCGGCTTGGATGAAAGTGTCTTCGTCTTTGGGCCTATTTGGGCCAAGGACATTTTTTGGCCCCAACAGTTTGCCCCCCACTCTCTGAGTTAATGAATGCTTAACTTAGAGAGTAGGCATCGCCTGGGGCGTATCTTGTCGGCCTCCGTGGTTGACCGATCAATCGCATGATCGTGCTCATAGTCGGTGAGTTCTTCGATACAACTGACCGATTGGATGGAGGCGACATGCAGTCATGAATGCACTCGGTGCCTTTAACCGGGTTGGGGTGTGTAGTCAACCCAAGGGGATGTTGTCAATCGGTGCATGGAGTCGAGGGGACTGGTGTATGGGTGAACAATCTGGTGTACACGTATTTGCTCGGTGTGTTTGACCTGGTACATAAATGAATGTGTTACCCATTGCAGGTGTCTTCAATAGGTGTGTCAGGTCGAGTGGGCGAATGAATGAGTTATCAACTGAAGGTGCATTTACTCGGTGTATTAGACCGAAAGGGTGAATGAATGAGATCAATTAAAGGTGCATTCACTCAGTGTCAGACCGAATGGCTTGAATGAATTAGGTATTCGATGAAGTCGACTCATCCGGCGTGTCTAACCATATGGAGGACAAGCAAGCTGTCTCACGAAGGTGTCCTCCCTAGGTGCCATTCAGCTGAACGGGTTACATTGGGCCCAACGTTGCTATGGAGGCTCGATCGCATCGGTCGAAGCCGAGCCAAGGGATGTGTGCATGCATACATACCCTTCGCTTCCAACTCGTCTATCAGGGATGACCGGTTAGCCAGTACCCTTATTTTTTGCCTTGTTTGTTTCGAGGCAAAAGGCAGGGTTGACAATTCTAGGCTCGTTGCCTTGGTTGGGAGGATCTCCTGAATAGGCGAAGTATCGAGGAGTGTTGGCTTTGTCACGGGTGATTGGCGTGCTTCAATATGCTAGCTTGGTCAGATAGGCAAGGCGATTCAGCGTTGCTCTTGTATGGGATTGCAATTTCCTAGGTGGCGCGGATCTCTTCCACGTGTACGATGGTGATTTGGTCTTCGTTTTGGGTGGGAAAACGAAGAGTCACTCTATCACTTGGCCAATTGGGGGCCGCCACGTGTCTTGCTCTGTCAGATTTTTGTCCATAAAAATGATGGAGGCGACTGTACATATTCATTTTCGTGTTTTCTTCCATTTTTCTTTAGTTTCTTCAGCTTTTTCTCCTTTTGCTTCAAGTTTCTTTAGTGACAGTGGTTTTTGTTGGCGGATTCAGGCTTTATTCATGGTAATCTCTATATTTTTGCCCTGTTCTTTTGTATTTTGTTCTTCTTTCAATTGGCGTTGCGTTTTTGGGAGATTTGGGGTTGATTTGCTTGATTTTGAAAAGTTTTGAAAAGTTTTTTTGGAGAAGGTTAGAATTTTGGGTTAAACGGAGAAGATAAAGGAATTTTCTAGCGACCGGGGGTTGTGGGTTTACGGTGGTTTTTCTAGGTTTTGGAAGATAGAATTAATTTTATTGATTTCCTGTTCGGCTCGTCTCGTCTCGTCCTGCTTGATCGAGTCGAGCTTGCCTAGGGCTATTCAACGAGTCGAGCCACTCGCAAGCCGACTCGGCTCGGCTCGGCTCAAGTACAGCTCGTTAACGGCTCGTCTCGTCTGGAATCGAGCCGGCTCGGCTTGATTTGTGAGAGAGCATGAGCCGAGTTCGAGCCTGCCTCGACTCGGCTCGAATTATTAGGGGCGTTTTAGGAGTTTTATTAAGCATATGGGATTAAGCCAAAATTTTAAAAACAAAAAGTTTGCAAAAATGACAAAGAACACCCTGATGTTAAAATCCCTAAAAACACGACTAAAATTCTTTCCCCTAAAACCAAACCAAACCAAACCATTTTAGGCAAGTTGTGGGCGTCAGATTTGGTGGAGAGTACAGGGAAACAAGGAGAAAGAAGGAAAGAAATCAGAGTTGGTGGAGAGTGAAGGGGAAACAAGGATAAAGAATGAATGAAAGAAAAAGAAAATAGGAAAAAAAGGAGAACGAAGGAAAGAAAGAGAAAATTTGTATGCTTTTTACTGGCTCGCAAGGGAAACAGGGAGAAAGAAAGAAAGAAAGAAAGGGAAAAAAGAAGAAGAGAGAGTCGTGAGCAGAAAGAAAGAAAGAAAGGGAAAAAAGAAGAAGAGAGAATCGTGAGCAGAAAGAAGGAAAGAAAGGGAAAAAAGAAGAAGAGAGAATCGTGAGCATTGGAGTCTGGAGAGAGAGAAAAGAAGAAAGCAATCAATGTGAAAGAGAGAGTAATAAATGAGAGAGAGAAAAGAAAGAGTAATAAATGAGTGAGTGAAAATCTGTGCTGAATTTTAAAAAAAAAATTTGTTTGCTTTTTACTGGCTCGCGAGCCGGCTCTAACTCGGCTCGTTAAGCTGGCTCGCAAGCTAGGGTTGAATTTTTTTTTCTTTACGAGTCAAGCCGAGTTAGAAAATTAAAGGCTCGGACTCGGGTCAAATTATTTTTCTTTGTTATGAGCCGAGCTCATTCAGCCAAAAACTCGGCTCGGCTCGTTAACACCCTTAAGCACGCCGTTTAGCTAGATTTTTTTAAGTTTGGCAGTCATTCTGGGTTGGTCGGTCGGTCTCTCAAACTGAGTGATTGGTGTTTGTCATCCGGGCGAGTCAGAGGTCGAATAGGAATTGAGAGAGTTTTATTTTGATCAGTCAGTCGGTGGCTTAGGGTGATCGAATCACTAGAGCTGGGTTGGATTCGGGGCGAGCGGTGATCAAGTCATTGATTTTGAGGACTAGGTCAGTCGGCGGAGAGGGGCGAGTAGAAATAAAGGGTAAGAGGTTTTGAATGAAGCCGTTTGATCGATTGTAAGAGACGTGTAGTGATCAAGTAATATAGTTTGAAGGAATTGGGTCGATTGGGAAGGACGAGTAGTGATCAAACAGTTAGTTTGAAGGAATTAGGTCGGTCGGGAGGGCAGAGTGAATAGGTTTAGTGATGTCTAGGTCGAAGTCAAGTGGTTCGAGTGAGGCTGAGGCAGATGTTGGGAATGAGTACGAGAATGCCCCGACCATGGTGATGGTGCTTGAAGGTGGAGGCGTTCCGGTTGGTATATCGACCGGTGTGAACGTAGCTGCCCCAGGGACGAGTGTTGCTAATCCGAGTGATCTGGACAGGCAAGGAGGGAATGGCGAAGACTTCGAAGGAGTTGGTAGTCCATCCTCATCTAGTAGTGGCTCTAAGGACGAGCCGAGTCGGCCGGGCGGTGGCATACTGAGCCGAGATTATTCGTCCTTTCTAAAGGATAATGATATGTGGTGGATTCGGACAATGTATCACATTCCAGAATCCGTTAAGATTATGTGACTCAGTCGTATGAACGGGTCGACTAGGAGGCAAAGGGATGGGTGAGCGTCTATGAGAAGTGATAGGCTCAGGCTTCCCATTCCCCGCTTGGTATGGGAGGTCCTAGACCATTTTAAGATTGCTTCGTCCCAACTCATGCCGAATGGGCGAAGGTTACTTATGGCTCTAGAGGACCTTTGTGTGCGGCATCAGGTGATGTTTGGGCTGCACGAGCTACTTTATTCTTACTTCCTAAAGGAGAACGATAAGGACAAAGGTTGATACCTACTGAACCTTAGGCACGAGCGGACCCATCTCGTGACTGACCTGATCGAGTGATAAGAACTGGAAGGATTGGTATTTTTTTTTGCGTGGTGATGTAGTCTTTGGGGAAAGAGGCCAGGGCGACATCCCATATACTTGGCGAGCTACTGGTGAGAAAAATTGTCTTTTCCTCGAATTTTGATTACTAAAATCTTATTGTGTTTTACCTTTGTAGAGCTTGAATACAACCGAGCCAGGCAGAGCGGGGACAACTTGGACATGCAAACCCAGAAGGTTCTAGCCATTCCAAAAGCGCGGAGGGATTGGCGAGTGGTGTTGGAGGAAGCTAACCTCAGGACAAGCCATCTCTGGGCCAGAGTAGAAGTCATCCAGCAAGGTATACCTTTCCCTTCGGTGAAGCAAACCTGGAGTGTGCTGCTCACTTGCTACTATAATCATACCTTGTATAATAAGTCGAGGTTGAATCCACTAACTGTTGGAGAGTTTGTGATTACAAAAAAGCTAATGAAAAAGTTGACCGTCTCTGAGCGAGTTCCTTGCGAGGCGTCAGGAGAAACGGAAGAGGGAGTCCTTGGCCAGAGAGGAGAGACAAGCGAAGGATGTGACGGCGACTCTACCGAGTCGTCAGTCTGCGACCGATGCTAGATCATAAAGGATAGTAGTCTTAGATGAGGAGACTGAGAGGATCACCTTTAGCATCTCGGCTTTTTCATCGACCTACTCGAATGTTGCTTCCATGAGTCAGTTGGCTGACTCATTCCTGATCCCGGCTCATGAGACTTGTTTGAACCAGATGGGTGCAGTCGCAGCCTCAGACTGGGGGGTTTCCCGTGCTTTCCAAGTATGAGTCGGGATTTCACTTTATTATGTTTATTGTTGATGTATACTGATCAGGTTGTTTTGTGATGCAGGCGTTCACCAGTAGCCTTTGAGGAAATCCATCATGTCGCAGGAGAAGAGGATACAGGGTGTATCAAAATCTAACACCAACCTGCAACAGAGGAAAGCGATAGTGCAAAAAGTTGAGCGGGAGAGCCAGCAATGTTTGAAGGAAGCCGAGAGTGAGTTAGAGAGGTTGAGGAGGGAGTTGGCCAAGAAGACTGCAGAGGTTGAGTCCCTCAAGGAGCAATGCTTGAGCATTGTTGATGACACCATTATTAGGGCCTGGGGAAAGCTCATGCTTGAGTACAAGACCGGGAATACCTCTCACTGGAACCCGAACGAGGACAGCTCATGCAGGAGATGATGAAGGAGGAAGCCGCTAGGCATACAAAGGAGCAGATTGATGAATAGGTGCTCGATTTTACAGCCAGCTGGGGCCATCGATTATTGAAATTGTGAGCGACCATGCTATAGGGGCGAGTGCTGGGGCTGGTGATAGGGTGATCAAGTCAGAGATGGGTGAGACGACTCGCACTGATGAGACTTAGTTTTTTTTTTGTTTTGCTCATGTATTTTGGGGCCTGCGATACCCTTCCCTGGCATGTGTGCCTTACTTTGTACTAAGAACTTAGCTGCTTGAGGCTCTTCTTATATTATACTTGTGATTATGTTTTGATGCTTTCCTTATGGGTGAATGAGCCGATTACTTGTTTGTTTGTAGATGCATTAGGGGTTGAACCGCATGCTTGTGCTATGACTTTGGTGCGGCCGAGTGGCTGAGTCGTGTGGACTTTCTATTGGGTTGGGTCGATGACTTGTCGATTTTGAGGTGCAAGTACCCTTCAATCGGTTTGGGCCGACTTAATGTGTAAATTCATGAATCGGGCAGGGCCGATCGAAGGTGTGAACTTGTAAATCGGGCAGGGCTGATCAAAGGTGTAAAAACTCATGACTCGGGTAGGGCCGACCGAAGGTGTAAGTTGCTAAATAATACTTCATTGAATTCAGGCCATGAGGCCGACTGTCTGTGAAAGAGGTGGATAGGCCCACTCATCTTTTTTTAAAAATAAAAACAAAAAGAAAACAAATATGTAGACGAATGAGTTCACCTAAAAGTAGTAGTGTTTGAGATAGACTGCATTCCAACTGTTGCTGATGTCTTTGCCTTCGGGAGTTTGGAGTCAGTAGGCGCCCTTTCCTGCTTCTTTGGTGATTTTGTAGGGACCCTCCCAGGTGGATCCAAGCTTGTCCGAGTTGATCTCCCTAGTGTTTTGAAAGACCTTGTGGAGGACTCAGTCGCCTGTTTTGAAAGTTCTGATCTTGACGTTGCGGTTATAGTATCGGTCGACCTACTGCTAATAAACTGCATTGCGGAGTTTTGCCTGTTCATGTAGCTCGTCGACGATGTCCAGGTTCTAGCAAAGGTTTTGGTTGTTGATTTCCTCATCCGCCCATTGGAGTCTGGCCGAAGGAACCAATACTTCGGTTGGAATGACAGCTTTAGATTCATATGCGAGGGAGAAAATGAGTTTCGCCCGTGGATGAGCAGGCTGCAGTTCGATAGGACCAAAGGACTCCGAGTAGTTCATCCGCCCATGCACCCTTGGCTTTCTGCAGGCGCTTTTTCAAAGTCTGCATGATGGTTTTATTTGATGATTTGGCCTGGTCGTTAGACTGGGGGTTACGGGGGATAGAGAAGCTTAGCTTGATCCCCCATATGTCGCAGAAATCCTTGAAGCCTCGAAATTACTAGTGATACGCCCCGCCACTAACCCCATTGATGCCGAATTCAAGATAGTAGAGGTCTCTATTGGGTTGCATTATATGAATCACTACTTTTAGGGGCAGTTCTGAGTGAGTACATACAGAATGGTCAATTTATATAAATTTGGTTGGGAGGAAATGGGCTATGCCAATGCCATACATCCTTTGATAACGACACCTCGCTCACATGTCTAGTTTGTGTTTGTTAATAATTAAGGAATTGAAAATAAAACTAGACAAAAATCCCATATGTATAGTCTTTTCTAAATTTCTATACTTTTATAATACATCACTTGTTTGGATTTGTGATTCCAAATGTGAAGTAATTATCCTATAACAATAGTTGGATTAATATCAAAAGAAAATTACCCTATTGATTACCATGGATTAATAATAGGATAATATTACGCTAAAAAACTCTTCTCATAAACTTTCTTTCACAAACTTGATATAACAGCTTCCAATTGGTTAATTTATAATGAATCTCACCTGATTATGTTTATTGTTAATAATAATCCCCTTGTTGTGGCCTAAATGATGTTTAGTTTTGAGTTGTAGGGCCATATAAGTAGACCTGGCAAAACGGGTCTGGACCCGTGGGTTGGACCATACCCGGGTAAATAATATAGGGTACGGGTCCAATTTATTAAACCCATTTTTTTAGACCTGTACCTGTACCCGACCTTAAAACAAACGGTTTATACGGGTGAACCCGCGGGCACCCGTATTTGCAGAAATCAATTTTTTAATTTTTTGAATCCCTAATTTTTTTCACGCAACACAGCAGTCACGCTCACGCCTCTCACTCTCTCAGTCTCATACTCTCAATCTCATCTTTGATCTGATCTCTCAAACTCCACATCTCTGATCTCTCACTCTCATAGTCTCATCTCATCTTTGATCTCTCACTCTCCTCTCACTCTCAGATTCTCAACAACTTTATCGTGGCCGCATCTCAATCTCTCGTCATTCATCTTCGTCTGAAGTTNGATAGAGTTACCGAAAAGTTTACACCGAATTTGTGCACCGAATGACGTGGCAAAATCCTGACCGTTGATTAATATTAACTGATAATAAATCAACGGTCAGGATTTTACCACGTCATTTGGTGCACAAATTCGGTGCGCACCCGTCGGTAACTGTAGCATTACTCATTTCATTTTTAATACAAGTTTTTGATCCTTGACCCACGTGGCTTACGTTTCTCAATATCAGTATTGACTTTTTTAACTGTATGGGTGTTTTTCAAAGGGTGCATGTATCTCGTGATGAGATCTTGCTTATTAATTTTGTGGTCTGTTTGAAAGTTTTTTTTTTATTACTTGTTTTGGGAGGTTTTTAATTTTACTGGTTTTGAGGTGTTCTAAAACCATTACTTGCCAGATTTTTTATGCAGTGGTTTTAACCTCTGTTTTAAAATCCGGACTGAACCGGCCAGTCTGACGGGTTCGACCGGGAGCCGTCTTTTACTTCGGTTCGGGTTTACATAAAATCGGGAATGTCAATAAACCCGTTTTGGACCGGTAATGGACCGATGGAACAGTACAAAACCGTCGAACCGACCAACCCAGGGCTTAAAACAGTTCGTCTAATTCAAAAATATTCGTATTCCTAAACTAATTTCAGCACCGTTTCATTATCTTCCTTTTTCATCATCAACTGTAAAGAAGAAGTAAGTGGAGGGGAATGGAAGGGAAGGAAGAAGAAAGAGAAGAGGAGACACAAGAAAGAGTAAGGAAGAAGATTAGAAGAAAGAAAAGAGGAGATGAAGAGAAAGAGAAGGAAGAAGAAAGTGAAGAAAAATTACATAGAGGAAGAAGAAAGAGACGAAGAAGAAAGAGAGAAAGAGAAGAAAGAGGAAGAAGAAAGTGACAGGCAATGATGGGGGAGAGAGAGAGAGAGAGAGAAAAGGAAAAAGAAAGAAATTGATGGAGAGTGGTGGCGTGATGGGGAGAGAGAGAAAAGTGAAAGATGAAAGTGATGGAGAGAGAGAAAAAATAATTAATAATAAAACTTGAGAGTGTATTTACTTTATTTTAAACTTTATATGTGACTTTTAGTAGACCTGGCAAAACGGGTTTGGATTCGCGGGTTGGACCGTACCCAGGTAAATAATATAGGGTATGGGTCCAATTTATTAAACTCATTTTTTTAGACTCGTACCCATACCCAGCCCTAAAACAAACTGTTTATACAGGTGAACCCGCGGGCACCCGTATTTGCAGAAATCAATTTTTTAATTTTTTGAATCCCTAATTTTTTTCATGCAGCAGTCACGCTCACGCCTCTCACTCTCTCAGTCTCATACTCTCATCTCATCTCTGATATGATCTCTCAGACTCCACATCTCTGTTCTCTCATTCTCATAGTCTTATCTCATCTCTGATCTCTCACTCTCATCTCATCTCTGATCTCTCACTCTCAGATTCTCAGCAACTTTATTGCGGCCGCATCTCAATCTCTCGTCATTCTTCTTCGTCTGAAGTTCAACTGAATCAACTCCCTATCGCGGTGTCTCCATCTTCGATTAATAGTCAGTTCGTCACTCGTCGGCTGTTAATGAATCCCTAACCCCTAATTTTGTGTGTTTGTTTTTGTTTTTTTGACAGATTTTGTGTTTTCTTTTTTGTTTGAATGGTTAATATTTTGTATTTTAATTTTTGTTTGTGAGATTAACATTGTTTACACTTATATTGTTGTCTGGTTGAGCTTTCCCTGTACGTGGATCTGTAGAGTTGTTTGGGTTGAGTGTGTTTGTGTTTGGTTCCCCTAGTTGATGGGTTTTCCTTTTGCAGATTATTACACTGATATAAAGATTAAAGACAGGCTTCCAAGTAAAAGAAACTGTGAAGTGTGGATTCTGTGGAAGAATAATCTCTTTTGGCAAGGCAGAATCGAAATTACCTTCTTCACAGATCCCTAATCTTGATACAGAGGTACTAAAATTTCAGTTTTGCTGAGTTAATCGGAACTGAGTTAATTTGTTGCAAAACATGTACAACTCTTTTAGGCTAGATGTCGTAAGTGAGGCTTGGTCCAAATTTCCCTGTGCAGGATTCATACAGAGTGTTATTCACCTTTGTGTAGATCTTTGCTTTGAATAGAAATAGGTATCAACATGTGTAATCTAAATCCTGAGCGAGGGATGTATGATGTATTGATGTATCATGTATGCAAATCCAATCATGTATGCAGGATAAATGTTTGAAAATTTTGAAAGGAAATAACGAGTGATCCACTTGTGTTTAGAACATTGATGCATTGATGTTTTGGGTTTTGTGGAAATCCCTTATACGTGCTATAAGATGATAGTATGGTGTAATTGTGCTATTTTAGATCCTGCACAAATTTGTGTTTTGTTGTTGTTATGGGATTGGATTTATTGTTGTTTTGTGGAAATCCCTTATACGTCCTAATCTGTTTTCTTGAGAAGAATTTTCATCAGCCTAATGTGATATCACATTTAGATCTTTCATTATTTTGCAACAGGGAATTGCAAAAGAATGAAATAACTAATTGGCAGGGAATTGCAACAGAGAATGAAAAATCTTTTCAAAACGTTTTGTGTACAAAGGCAGATCTGCTTATTAAACTTATCAGGAACTGAATGACTGTCCTGGATGAAGCCAGATGGAAGTTTCTTAATAAGAGAATTTAATTAAAAACATTAGCCTCCAAAATGGACCTAGATTCAACAACTCCATACGACTATATGAAGCAATGTGTTTTGTATTTGTTTTATGGATCATATTAAAGAATAGATTAGACATGATTGACATGTTGTGTTATTATAATACAGTAATTAAAGATAAAATTATAATTGAGTTAGTGTGAAAAAGCTTGCTTCTTTTGGTATTTAGTCCAATTCCAAATGAAATCATCTCATCTTTTTGCCTTTCCTTCTCCAACTGGTTATCTTCTCTCTCAGTCGAAATATGTTGCAGATATTCTTGAGGGGGCTAGACTTACTGATAATAAGACTGTCGATACTCCGATTGAGGTTAATGCAAAGTATTCTTCTTCTGATCGTTTACCTTTGTCAGATCCTACTTTATACCGTACTGTTGTTGGGAGTTTGGTATATCTCACTATTACTCGTCCAGATATTGCATATATTGTTCATGTTGTTAGTCAGTTTGTTACTTCTCCTATTACAGTTCATTAGGCAGCTATTCTTCGTATTTTGCGGTATCTTCGAGGTACAGTCTTTCAGAGTCTTTTACTTCCATCCACCTCTTCCTTGGAGTTGCGTGCATACTCTGATGCTGATCATGGCAGTGATCCCACGGATCGCAAGTCTATTACTGGTTTCTGTATCTTTTTGGGTGATTCTCTTATTTCTTGGAAGAGCAAGAAACAATCCATTGTTTCTCAATCTTCAACGGAAGTAGAATATCGTGCTATGGCATCTACTACCAAAGAGATTGTTTGGTTACATTGGTTACTTGCAGATATGGGCGTTTTTTTCTCATCCCACTCCTATGTATTGTGACAACCAGATTTCTATTCAGATTGCTCACAACTCGGTTTTTCATGAATGAACTAAGCACATTGAGATCGATTGTCACCTTACTCGTCATCATCTCAAACATGGCACCATTACCTTGCCCTTTGTTTCTTCTTCTTTGCAGATTGCAGATTTCTTTACCAAGTCGCATTCTATTTCCCTTTTCGTTTTCTAGTTGGCAAACTCTCGATGCTTGTAGCCGCAGCATCGTGAGTTTGAGGGTAGATTTTAAGAAATATGGATTATTTTGTTTTATTGTTTATTAAGGGTAGATCTGTCTTTTCATTATTTCCTTTGTTTAGCCTATATATATATTTGTATTTAGGTTAAATCATACTTTTTGTATTCAATTGAATTGTGTAGTATCAATGAAACCCTAACCTCCTCTTTTTTATTATTATTTCTTTGGAAACCCTAACCTAAGATTGTTGAGGATCTGTAAAGTGCAACTTCCTGAAGGCCTTGAATACCTTTCCAACAACTTAAGGTTACTTGAATGGTTAGGATACCCTTTGCAAACTTTGCCGTCGAGTTTGCAGTTGGATAAAATTGTCGAGCTTAAATTGCCATATTGCCACATCTCGCAGCTGTGGAAAGAAACAAAGGTAAGATTAGTTCAGTCACATACATAGTTGTATTTTGTTTTTAATGTATAACAATAGAAAAGTGCTTTTACATTCAGCCTTTAGCTAAATTTGGAAAAGTACCAATTTCTTTTTTTTGTTTTTTTGGCTCTTCTTTTCCTTTCAACAGCCCTTTAGTAACTTGAAAGTCATCAGCCTTAGTCACTCTACAGACTCGAAAGAGACACCTAATTTTATAAAGGTCCCAAATCTGGAGGAGTTGATCCTTGAAGGATGTACAAATTTGTGTGAGATTCATCAATCTTTGCTAGTACACAAAAAGCTTATTTTGTTGAATCTCAAAGATTGTACAAGTCTTACTACTCTTCCAAGAGAGATGGACATGGAATCTTTGAAAACACGTATACTTACTGGTTGATTCAAACTGAAGAAATTTCCAAAAATTGTGCAAAGTATGGAATGTCTAGAAGAGCTTTTCTTAGACAGAACTCCTATCAAAGAACTACCATTCCAAGTTGAACTTCTAAAACGAATTGTTTTGTTGAGCATGAAAGACTGCAAGAATCTTGTGAGTCTTCCAACTAATATAAGCGGTTTGGAATCTCTCAGAACTCTAAATCTTTCTGGTTGCTCAAAACTTCAAAATGTGCCAGAAAATTTAGGGCAAGTAGAATTACTAGAGACTCTTGATGTAAGTGGAACAGCTATAAGGCAACCAGAGTCTTCCATTTTCTTTATGAAGAATCTTAAGGAAATATTATCTTTTCGTGGCTGCAAAGGACCACCATGAAACTCATGCTGTTTGCCCTTCTCATTCCGTTTGATGTTGGGAAGAAGCTCAAATCCAATGGCTTTGAAGTTGCCTTCTCTATCAGGTTTATCTTCGTTGAGAGAATTAGATCTCAGTGACTGTAATCTAGACGCAATTCCTTGTGAAATTGGTGGGTTAGTTTCATTGAAGGAGCTACATCTAGGATGTAACAATGTTGTTTCACTACCGGCAAGCATCCGTCATCTTTCTAAGCTTAAAAAACTTACTTTAGAGGATTGCAAGAGGCTTCAATCATTGCCAGAACTTCCACCCAAGTTATCTATTATTTCAATAGATTATTGTACTTCACTAGCATCATTACCGACTTCCTTAAAATCATGCGGATCACTAACTTGGATCTCCTGTATTAACTGCTTCAACTTACTTGACTGCAACAACATTATGGCATTTCCAATGCTGAAGGTCTTTTTCTCTTCCTCTCTTTCTTCCTTTCTTAATTTAAACATATCCAATGTATGACTTTATCTATTTATTTTCATAGAAAATGTCCATTCCAAGGGATCAATGTATTTGCTTTCTTTTTCCGGGAAGTGAAGTTCCGAATTGGTTCAGCCATCAAACTGAGGGTTCTTCAATAACAATAAAACGTAATCCGAATTTGAAGTTGAAAGGATTTCTCATATCCGCTATTATTTTCGTCGATAAACATCTGCCTGCCCTAAGTAGGCGTATATATTGTCGTTTACGGAGTTTTTCAGAGGGGAAGTGGATCGATTTAAGTTTTATCTCGTATCTTTAAATCCGAGTACTGTGTCAGACCATCTTTGGCTATTATCTTTACCTATTAGCGAAAACCATGTTAAGCCGTGGTATCAGATTGAATTTGACACATCAGAGTATCAATTAATGATTGTGAAGAGGTGTGCAGTCCATCCAAAATATGAACAAGAAGCTGAAGAGTTAGACCAATGCAGTAGCTCTACGCGAAACCTTGCTGACAATGATGGGCAAAAACTAGTGAAATTTTCTAGTTCTCTTAATCATCGACGAGGAATCAGAATTAGCAGGTAAGCAAATAAATTCTCTTGTTTTGCTCTTACCTTAATTTCTCTCCTGTATCCTTTGGAGCTGCTATAATGCTTTTTGATTATGTGACATTATCTTGTAATTAGCATCAGACTTTGATTTGAAAATGAACATAATGTCGACGTTATTGAGTTTTACTACCTTCACAAAATGTAAAATAAAAAATCTAGAAATGAGTCGCTCATATTTAATTCGCACGTTAAAAACTATAGAAGATCCACACTTGAGAATATATATATATATATTTGTGAACTCAACATATTATTTATTTGGTTGAATATACGTGATTCAGGGGCTGTTTTAAGTTGTTCAAATAATTCTCAATTTGCAGCTCCCTGGCGTATGAAGATAGAAGGGAACAATTCAGATGCTCTCAAATCTATCATGAAGGAAATTCACTGAACGTTACCTTGTTGATAAAGGTCTTCTTCAAATCATACTTAAATTTCTTTTGCATGATTCTTGTAGCCAGTCATATTTCATCCTACTTTGAGTTTTTGAGTTTGCACTGTTGTCTTTTTCTTTTTATAATTTTTATTACATATGTACTGTTGAGCATCGAGAGAAAAGTGTTCAAGCCAAGTCAACTATGACTATAGTCAAGTCAGCTGTTACAAAGTCACTGATGAGTGATGACTGAGTCAGCTACTGCTGGGTCTAATTAGCTACGGCTGACTTGATATTAAAAGAGCAAGTTGTGGAGATTAGTCAGTTAGCTAAACATGTCTTAGATGTGTGTTTTGTGCCAGTTGTGAATGTACTCCTGAATTTCTTGCGACTGTATATATCTATGTTAGATTCTCAGAGATTGTACGTTATTGAGAAAACTAATACTAAGAATCTCGTTCTAATCCTAATTCTCTCTCTCTCTCTCTCTCATTCTGATCTTCTACTTCTTAGCTTCATTGAAGATTTTTCTCAAACATTTTGGTAATGATTCAATCCTTGTAGCTTAAGTGATCAGTGATCTATGTGAAGTTTGCTCTTAAAGTCTTAAGGACACTAAACTACTTCTTAGCTTAGGTTTTGAGTGGATAGAAATAGTAGTGGGATTCTGTTAACTCAGAGTAATTATGCCCAAGACCTGCTGCTCAAGGCCAAAATGTCAAATTGTAATTCCTGTTCCACACATATGGTTATGGGAAGAAAAATTAATCTTGGAAGATGGTGCCTTATTGAACAGCCCTCTCTATTCTGGTGCTATCCAGTAGCTGACTATGACGAGGCCAGACTTGTCAAACTAAGTCAAAAAGTTGAGCCAATTTTTGCAGGCTCCAACAGTAAATCATTGGCAAGCTTGACATGTTAAGAAATATATGGTTATTTTATTTTATTTTTTATTAAGGGTAGATCTGTTTTTTTATTATTTTCTTTATTTAGCCTTTATATAGTCTCTTTTATTTAGGTTAAATCATTCTTTTGGTATTCAATTGCATCGTGTAGTATCAATGAAACCCTAGCCTCCTCTTTTTCTTATTTTTTTGGATTGTTTAACATGGTATCAGAGCAATGTTTCATGGGACGAGGCTTAATCTTAAACACAGCCGTGAGGGTATTTGTTCAGTTTCTGCAATCTGGTATTTCATTGGTATTCGTTCGATTTGCTATCTGGTATTTCGTTTTCCTTTCTTTTGCATTATGGTTTTCTTTGTTTTTTGATTATGGCTACTGAAAGAGACGATTCGCTTCAGTCTGTGAGTGTGAGGTTAGATGACAAGAATTATTCATATTGGAGTTATGTAATGAGAAATTTTCTTAAGGGTAAAAAGATGTGGGGATATGTTAATGGAACTTCTGTGAAACCTAAGAATACCGATGAGGGTTATGTTGCTTTGATAGATGCCTGGGAAGCAAACAATGCAAAAATTATTATTTGGATTAACAATTCTGTTGAGCATTCCATAGGTACACAGTTGGCGAAGTATGAGACAACAAAGGAGGTTTGAGATCATTTGCAAAGGTTATTTACTCAATCAAATTTTGCAAAGCAGTATCAATTGGAGAATGACATACGAGCTCTTCAACAGAAGAATATGAGTGTTCATGAGTTTTATTCTACTATGATAGATCTTTGGGATCAATTGGCTCTTACAAAATCTACAGAATTAAAGGCATGTGGTGCCTATATTACTCGTAGAGAGCAGCAACGGTTGGTACAGTTTTTAACGGCACTTCGCAGTGATTTTGAAGGACGTAGAGGTTCAATTTTGCATCGTTCTCCATTTCCTTCTGTTGACTCAATTGTCAATGAGTTATTGGCTAAAGAAATACGTCTTAAGTCTTATTCTAAAGAGGAAATTTTGTCTACTTCTAATCCTTCTGTGTTAGCAGTACCTTCTAAGCCACTCTTTAATAATCAGAATAAGCCTTACACAAGGGTTGCCTTCGACGAGTGTAGTTTGTGTAAGCAAAAGAGTCATTGGAAGGCTCAGTGTCCTAAGTTGAGACAGCAGAATCAATCGTAGCAATAATCTCAAGCTTGAAAGCCTGGTAACCAGTCACAATCTAATGCTTATAGACCACCTCAAGGTTACAAACCACGACAGTCTAATACTACAGCAATAGTTTCATCAGGTCCTTTCACCGATCCTAGTACTCTGGCTGAGCAATTTCAGAAGTTTCTCTCCTTACAGCCACAATTTATGTCTGCTTCTTTTTCCGCAAGTCAGTTCTCTCATAATTCTTCAAGTATGTCATATTCTGTATGGATCTTAGATTCTAGTGCTTCACATTATATGCCTCCAGATTCTTCATCTTTTGCTTTTGTGTCTCCTTCGTCTTCTAAACCTGTCATGACTGTTGATGGCACTCCTATGCCTTTAGTAGGCGTTGGTTCTATTGTCACACCTCACTTGTCTCTCTCTAGTGTTTATCATATTCTAAAACTTACATTAAATCTTGCTTCTATCTATTAGTTATGTGATTCTGGTAATTTAGTCACTTTTTCCTCTTCTTCTTGTTATGTGCAGAATCTACAGTCTCGGAAGCTGATTGGGACAGGCCGTTGGAAGGGGGGACTATATGTTTTGGATGACTTAAAAGTGCTAGTTGCTACTGCTACTAGTGTTGCTGCTGCTACTACTAGTCTTGATTTGTCTTCTTTTCGTTTGAGTCATTCTTCTTCTAGTTTTTATTTATGACATTCTCGTTTAGATAATGTTTTGTCTTCTCGTTTGAGATTTTTGGCATCCACAAGGGCTTTAAGAAATTTACAAATTTGTGATATTTCTGATTGTAGTGGATGTAAACTGGCAAAATTTTCAACCTGACCTTTTAATCGAAGCATTTATGTTTCTTATTCTCTATTTGATTTGATTCATTCTGATGTATGGGACCTTCTCTTGTTGCCACAAAAGGAGGGTCTCGATATTATGTTTCTTTTATTAATGATCATACTCGTTATTGTTGGGTTTATTTAATGAAACATTGTTCTGAATTCTTTGAGATATACACAGCCTTTCAAGCTCTTGTCAAAACTCAACATTCTGCTATTATCAAATGTTTTATGTGTGATTTGGCTGGGGAATACACATCTAATAAATTTTGTGAGTTGCTTGCATTAGATGGAACTGTTCACCAAGCCTCGTGTACAGATACTCTTGAGCAAAATGGTGTTTCTGAAAGAAAACATAAGCACTTTGTTGAAACTGCTTGTTCTCTCTTGTTGTCTGCTTTTGTTCCTAGTGTATTTTGGGGGGAAGCTGTTCTTACTGCTGTAGGTTTGATTAATAAAATTCCATTTTCTCATATTTTAGGTTTTTCTCATTTCAAAAAGTTGTATGTGTATGCCCCTGATTATTCTTTCTTTAGAGTTTTTGGTTGTACTTGTTTCGTTCTTCGTCTTTATGTAAAACGTAGCAAGTTGTCCTCAACATTTGAATAACCCTCTCTATTCAGGTGCTATCCAGTAGCTGACTATGACGAGGCCAGACTTGTCAAACTAAGTCAATAAGTTGAGCCAATTTTTGCAGGCTCCAACAGTGAATCATTGGCAAGGTTGACAAACATTTGCTCAGGTATATAAAGGGAACAATTGGTTATGGTCTTCATTGTAAACCAAGTCCAATTGCTTCTTGAAGGTTATTCAGACTCTGATTGGGCAAGTGATGTATCAAACAGAAGGTCTACAACTGGATATTTTATTTTTCTTGCTAGAAATTTAGTTCAATTAATTTCTAGAAAGCAAAGAGTAGTTTCCTTATCCTTCACTGAAGCAAAGTGCAGGGCCTTATCTATTGCTTCTACTGAGATGGCTAGGGTTTGGAACCTATTCCAAGAACTCGGTATTGGAATCTCAGCCACTCCAGTTATTTGGTGTGAGTGTGACAATACATGTGTTGGAGCATTGGCCTCTAATCTAGAGTTCCATGATGGAATGCATAGATATTGATGTGCATTTTGTAAGAGAAATGGTGACAGGAAGAAGATTATTTTATCTATGCAAGCTTCAATGTTTTAACCAAGCCACTGTCCAACTCAAGATTTCAGTGGCTAAGAAGCAGGTTAAATGTCACTTCATCATTGCTTGTCTTGAGGAGGCCTGTTGTGCATAAGGAGAAAAGTGTTCAAGCCAAGTCAACTGTTGGCAATTCACTGATGAGTCGGCTGCTGCTGGGTCTAATTAGCTACTGTTGTACTAATTTTTATTATTTTTTTCTTTTTTCTTTTTATGAGAAATGGGGGTGTTTGGGCAGTTTTCTTGGACCATCAACTATCGGTCAGGTAAGAATTATAATGGTTACCTTATTAATAACTGAAGAAAGATTGGAATTCAAGACTTTTTGAGTAATAAACTCAAGAGTCCCTATCGAACCACTCGATCAATCAAGCGTTGGGTACTAAATTTTATTCTTGCTTCATGTTGATTAGTTTATGTGCATTTATGTTTGTATTTATTTTGTCAGTGATTATGTGTTTCATAAGGGGGAAACCAGAAGCAGATAGTGATACATTTCCGGTAGAAATGAACTAGGGAATAAACTACATTACACTATGTTACTGGGCTTTGTACTGGGCCTGTATATTTGATGCATAAATTTGGGGAGTTGTGCTTTGATATTGTACCCAAGATTTAATAATTTAAATCATTTCTAATTCTATCATAATTTTGCTGCTATCTATTTTTTTATTTTTATTTTTTCATTTTATGATAACTAATTATCCTTTATTATTAAAAGTTTTATTTTATAGAAATAATTAAAATATTTCTAATGAAAATCTTCCATTTATCTCTTTGGAGGGTTGATCCAATTCTAATTTCTAAGTGGGCCTTTATACTCTGAAATGAATATAAACATCCTTCAACTTTTTAAAATGATCATAAATATCTTCTAAATTTTTCAGAAGAACTTCTCCTACACATGTGAGAAAGAGGTTTCTACTAGTACTTTGATTAGAAATGTCTACTTACTTTTTCGGGGTTGATCCCTCTGGCAAATCACTTCATAAGAGTAATGTTATACTTACTCACCATCTTTAATACGGGTATCATACGCATAGTACATGTACTATGTGTAATTTTAACAAAGGTAGTAAAGCGGTTAGTAAAACTCGTGAGTAAGTATAGTATTTCTGCACTTCATAAATTGCCCCATCTCATCTGCTAGTCACTCTTACACAGTCATTGGACCTTTTTTTTTCTTTTAAGAAAATAAATAAATTAATGAAGATGAGAGGATAAATTCCATAAACTAGGGATGGGTGTTTGACCCACCCACGGCCCGATTGGGCGGGGATTTCCCCTAAATTTCTGGGTAACAGGGTGGGGATGAGGATGCAGTTTGCCCCGCCCAGCCTGGCCTAGTCCGTCTATATTAGATTTATTAAAACTTTTTTTTTCAATCTTTAATAGATTTTGGATAAAATTAGAATCTCAAGATTTAAGATTTTAAGTCATGTATCAAATTATCAAAATTTGTGATTATTATCTTAAACATATTATTTTATATTTTAATTATAAAATAAAGGTAACTTAGAGGCATGAAGTCTAATTTCACAAAAGCGTTAAATTTATTCTTCCATGATGGAGATGAAGTATTGAAGTTAATAAATTAAAGATTGAAAATAGTTTTATTAATTTTATGAAAATGTTTCTCTTAATCCTCTATAATATTCAATTAAAAATTTAATATTATATTAAACATTAAAATACAACTAAGATTTTTGAATTTAGAATCATATCTTCCTTCGAAAATAACATTATTTTGTTTTTATTTAATGGTTTACAAATTACAAAGACTTGATGTATGAATTATGATGTTGAATTGTTGATGTATCTCTAATTATATGAATATTTTCTTATTATTTGATTATGATTTATGTCCCCTTACAAAATTTTTCCTAAATTTTAAAAAATATATTAATCATATTGTGATATTAAGGTTTTTTTTTTTTTTTTTAATACTATGTTTAATGGTTTACAAATTACTAAGACTTGATGTATGAATTATGATGTTGAATTTTTTATGCTCTTTAAGATTTATGACTATTATTGCACTATCACATAAAGTAATTGAATTTATATTCTAAGTAAATTATCTAAACTTTGGAAACATTTCAGGAGAAATTTAGATTAGAAAAAAAAAAAAAAATCTCAAAATAAATGGTCTCATGAGAGGTATATGAAATTAATCCTTCATTGCACATACAAAGTATTTGAATAGATGTTCTTATATAAAGATCAATCTATCATTATTATGTTATTATAATATCATTATTCATATTTATCTCCTTACTTATGTATGCTTTTAGGTTATTGCATTTATATGAAATTTTTTGTATAAGTCAAATAGAATGTAAATAATAAAATTATACTATTTACAGTAATATACTTTAAAAATATATTTGGGCTTGGGTCAAGACTTCCTTGGGCCAAAGCCTTTTACCAATGAGCAAGAATACAAGCCGGAACTTTTATTTAAAGGGCTGTCATATTTATAAACATTATATTAAATAGTTAGTCAAATTTTAGATAATCTATAAATTAATTTCAACATTATACCTTCTTCTTCAATATTTAACACATATCCTTGCAAAATTAAATTAAGTGAAATCTCATTTTCTTCTACATTTATATTGCTATTTTTTACATAATCTCTTTTTTATATGGTTTAATTTCGTTTGCTATCATTTTAAACTCCCCCATAATTTGGGAATTATGGTGACCCCCACATAAATATTACTACCCTTCCTTAAGATTTTACTGAATTAAGCCATACGTTGATATCTGTGTCCTTTAGCATTTGGGAAAGCAATTGTTTTTGCACATGAAGCAAAACCATTTTTTCCTAGAATTTTTCTAACATTGGCAAGAAAACTATCACTTTCAAATTATCAAAAAACCCTGTGAAGAACGGAATTAATTTTAGATAGGGCAAATTTAAAATAATATAATATTGTTGGTGCTATGATTTGCATCATCGAAAAATACGTAGATTCTTTGGTGAAATTTACGCAAGGGATTGTATGAAATCCTTGATATGATGCAGGATCAATGAATGCAATAAAAGAAAAACAACAAAAGATTTTTAAAGTGGTTCATATGCTAAGTGCAAGTTTTACGTCCACTGATTATGTATTCTTTTTTAGGTTTCTCTATGTACAAGTACAAGTTACAAAAAGTATAAATAAAAAAGTCCTCCAATTAGGATAAAAAAATCAGTTTATATACTATTACAATGACAAACTCATAAATAAAATTAATCTAAAAAGAATAACATATATAGTAAATTCACGCTTCAGAGATTGACTGCACAACAAATACAAAATATGGTCAAAGTGAAAAACTACAGAAAATTAATTTAAAAAAAAAAAAAAAGATTAAGTGGGTTCACCAGCCCATTTAGGACTATTTAGGTCCATTCATCGCCCCTATCTTAAGCTTATTTAATACCTTTTAAGCAAAACAGATAAGAGTTTAATACAAAGAGTAATGCTACAGTTACCGACTGGTGTGTACTGATTTTGTGTACTGAATGACGTGGCACAATCCTGACCGTTTATTTATTATCAGTTAATATTAATCAATGGCCAGGATTTTGCCACGTCAGTTGGTACACAAAATCGGTACACACCAGTCGGTAAGTCTATCATTTTCCTAATACAAAACAATCTCACAAGGGAAATATAGAATTACTAGATTAAATATATAATAGATTTATTTTAGATGGATTTTTCGACATATGTTTTATACATGACGTCTGGGTCATCTTCATTTAACTTTTTTAGCCTAAGGTACAATAATTTGGTCAGCAGACAATGAAATTGACAAAAATGCCCGTCTTTACATTGACATTTTAATTGATAATTTAACCATTTTCTTCTCCCAATAATTGGGAACACAAGAAAGAGGTAGAGAACAAGGAAATTACTGTATGTTACTGGGCTTGGTAATGATGCTGGGCCAAAGATTTAATAGGGTAAATCATTTCTTTTCCATTATAATTTTGCTACTATACTTTATAATATCAATTGTAATATTTCTAATGAAAACCGTCCATTTCCATTCACGTCTTCTGAGGGTTGATCCAATTCTAAGTGGCCTTTGTTACCTTGAAAATAAATAAAAGCATTCTTCTACTTTTTAAAATCATGAGTAAAGGACATGTTGCCACCTGAGATTTAGTAAAATGACAAGTTGATATTCTGATTTCATTTATTTCATATTCCTACTCTTAAATTAATATCATTAATTTAGTGATAATGGGGTTGAGATTTAGCAAAATGACAAGTTGATATTCATGATTTCATTTATTTCATATTCCTAGTTTTAAAGTAATATCGTTAACTTGGTGGTAATGGGGTTGACTTCTGGGCAATAATTGGGTGAGGATTTTAATTAAGCAAGTTATGGGCACTAATTTGGGCTTCGATTTCAGGCGACTGAGGAGTCAATAATGGCCAAAAAACACATCACAACAATCAGCTGATGCAGAGAAGCTAGTGGTGAAGTCTAGAGAGATCGGTTGTACCCAAATTGATCAGTCTCACAAACTTATGTAAGTATAGTATTATTACAGAAAATAAATAAAAAAATAAATATGATGAATTTAAAACTTTGTATTAACTCTTTCATTCATTTTCTATGCACCACTTTGTATAAAAAATTTTGTGCATCAAACATTATTGACTACGCAAACAACCCTTTCCATGTTCATATTAGGCAAGGAATTCGGATGACAAAACCTCCACCAATCCTTTTGTTGTGTTTCTTGAAAAAATTGAAACCCTTCTTATTAAATGAATCATAATACTTCCCAAAAATCGAATTCTTGATATATTAAAAGTATCTGTTGAAGTAATATAAAGAATATTGATATTACCCCTTAATATCAAGTATCCAGATTCCTTTTTAGTGTGATTATGTTACCTTATTTTAGATGATTACAGCCTTTATGTTTCTATTGTATTTCCTTTGTGAGCTTCATGCTTTTGTATAAATAGGGATCATGTATATATATCAAACACGATTCAATATACAGAAAACATTCTTCTATTCTATTATTCTCCTTTATTGTTCTTAAGGCATACTCAGGCAATCTCCTTTTTCCTCTCCTTGCCTCTCTTGCCGACTCATAATCTGACAGTATCTTTTCTTTTCCAGACTCATCACCATATAAATAAGAAAGCTTAGTAACTGCACACGTAAATCTTAGTCAACAAATTTGGCATCCCTTGTATTTTTTTTACGTTCCATTGTGTCCAGAATTTTCAATATTTTTAAACTTCTTTATTCCATTACTTTTGACAATGAGTTAGAAAAGGGCCTGCACTGTGATTTTCTAATATTAATCGATTTGTCTGCTGCACCAGAATGCATCCAAAGAATTCAGAGGTGCTACCAAATCCTTAAAATAATTGAGACGTATCCAATCCGAATTCCAAAACTCGTGGTAATTATTTTATCATTAATATTTTATATTATCACACTGACTGGACTTAGCTTTCGGCAAAACAAGCGGTCGTTCTTTTTTATTTGTTTATGATGCATTAACTAAACATTATAAAACTCTGTGTCTGTCTACATATGAGTTGTAACGCATGCTTTAGAGTATAAGATGAAATAGCGCAATTAAACTAATTGGTTATAATACAGTGCCCTTTGATGGTACTATTACAACTTGTACCTGCTAACATTTTTTAAAATATAGAACAAAATATATAACATATAGACCTGGCAAAATAGGTCTGGACCCGCACGTTGGACCGTACCCAAGTAAATAATATAGAGTACGGGTCCAATTTATTAAACCCCTTTTTTAGACCCGTACCCGACCCAAAAACAAACGGTTTATACGGGTGAACCCGCGGGCACCTGTATTTGGAGAAATGAATTTTTTAATTTTTTTGAATCCCTAATTTTTTCACGCATTCGCCATTCACGCAACAGTCACGCACTCACGCCTCTCACTGTCTCAGTCTCATCTCATCTCATCTCTGATCTCTCACATCTCTGATCTCTCACTCTCATCTCATCTCTGATCTCTCACATCTCTGATCTCTCACTCTCATCTCATCTCTGATCTCTCACTCTCAGATTCTCACCAACTTTATCGTGGCCGCATCTCAATCTCTCGTTATTCTTCTTCGTCTGAAGTTCAATTGAATCAACTCCCTATCTCGATGTCTCCATCTTCGATTAATAGTCAGTTCGTCACTCGTCGATTGGTAATGAATCCCTAACCCTAATTTTGTGTGTTTGTTTTTGTTTTTTTGACAGATTTTGTGTTTTCTTTTTTGTTTGAATGGTTAATATTTTGTATTTTAATTTTTGTTTGTGGGATTAACATTGTTTACTTAAATTGTTGTCTGGTTGAGCTTTCCCTGTACGTAGATATGTAGAGTTGTTTGGGTTGAGTGTGTCTGTGTTTGGTTCCCCTGGTTGATGGGTTTTCCTCTTTGCAAATTATTACACTGATATAAAGACAGGCTTCCAAGTAAAAGAAACTGTGAAGTGTGGAAGGATAATCTCTTTTGGCAAGGCAGAATCAAAATTACCTTCTTCACAGATCCCTAATCTTGATACAGAGGTACTAAAATTTCAGTTTTGCTGAGTTAATCGGAACTGAATTAATTTGTTGCAAAACATGTACAATTCTTTTAGGCTAGACGTCGTGAGTGAGGCTTGGTCCAAATTTCCCTGTGCAACATTCATACAGAGTGTTACTCACCTTTGTGTAGATCTTTGCTTTGAATAGAAATAGGTATCAACATGTGTAATCTAAATCCTGAGCAAGGGATGTATGATGTATTGATGTATCATGTATGCACTATGTATAATATGTTCTTTGATTGTGCTCAAAGTCTGTTCACCAATACTACTAAGCTCATCACATAAACTAGACAAAAGCATCTTGAACACATTAGATTATATACATAAATTTTAAGTTTGTGTTTCCCTTTCAATGATCCAAAAACATTTTCAATTGATATAAACAAAATGGTTTCTTTTCGATGGTGAAATCATGGCCAATAACGTGGGTTTATCTCCCCTTACAATGAAAGATCAATAAAGAGCAGGTTCTTATCTATTTGATTTCGAAAGGGTGAGTGTTGTTCTAAATCTACATTCCATGGATTGTTTATACGTAATTTCCAGTGTTAAATGAAATTTAATCCTTTCTTTTATATATATATAAAATTTAATCCTTTCTTTTAGTTTCCTCTGCTTCAACGCTTTGCCTTAAGCTTTCCCTTTTTCATCCACAAAATCCCAAATGAAAATTTAACTATAGAAACTCTTAAGTACTAATAGGAAATTTGTAACTGGAACGGGCAAACCTTCTGCATTTCCAGTCAATTGAAGAAGAGCATGATCAACTTAATTGGTCTTAATTCATTTACCTAGTAGATGTTATCAAAGGTTTAGATTTTCTTTTTGCAACACGATCAACTTAATTGGTCTTCATTTACTATGATTAATACAGACTTGACAGTATTGGAAGTTATTGGTAAGTTACAAATTGCTATTGAGGTTGCTTAATTTTATTTTATTCTACTAATTAAAATGAAACATAAACGGAATTGGAATTGGAATTGCTTATGTTTAATATTTAATTTTACTACGTTAGCAGTATTATAGTCAAATCTTTACATCAATCATCTTTTGGTTAAGATTCTTTTAAGAGTAATAATAATGATAAGAAGAGATTAAATAATTAAAAGTTAGGGCATTGGTATATCATATATGTTTAGAAAAAGTAGAGAACTTTACAAGACACCAAAAGGCATCAAAGATTAAAATAATATATGACTGAAATTGGAACCAATGTTGTTAAATATGTGTGTGCATGGCCATGGGTCTTCTACATCTAAAATTAGTTGGTGTTTCTTGATATCACCAATTTTATAAGAGATTTCAATTATATAGTCCTAATAATTAAAACTACAAGATGTTATTCATTAAAGTTTAGGGTTAATTTCATTCAGGAGAGATTGTTAACTCTTAAGCTTCTCATAATTTAAAAAAATATTAAATATCCTCTTAAATTATTATAAAAGTCATTTTTTAAAAAAGAAAACTTTATAAATAAATGAGATGGAGATGGATGAATAAAGTTACTCATTTAAGTTTGAAGCAAAACTCTTATATTAAAAAAGAAGTAATTTGTCAAAAATGAATAATGGGAATTGTTAATGTGGAGAATTAATAAGCAATGATTAAGAAGAAGAAAGGGGGAGGGGCATGTGGTAAGTGGACCTAATTTTAATGAATAGAAAGCCAACATGTAACATGTATGTTGGGATCAAATGTGTAAGCTCGCCTGCCATTAGGTTTATCATTAAATTAAATTACAAAAGAATTGAAAAAATTTAGTTGTAGTGACCATAACATAATGAAGGTGGGTCAGCCACTGTGCACATAAATGCAATTATAATTGTATTTGTTCTTTTATTTTTTATTTTTTTATTTTTAATTTATTTGTCATAATCAATCCCCTTGATCGTTTGGTTAAAGCAAAGGCATGAAAATGTTAAATCTTAAATCTTACTAATGCAATTATAATTTGAATTTTACTAATGAGGTATGTACTTAAATCTTAAAAAATGAATGTGAATAGAAACATATATTATTTAGGCATGCTGATATAAATGTTAGTTTAGATTAATTTTATTCTGGTTATGGTGTCCTTGATGTTTGTTTCTTTATTTTTATTTTTATTTTTTGTAGTCTCAAGCATTGACATGGCGGATTCAAAAACTATAGATACGGATATGGTTAACGTGAGAGCAAGTGACGATGCTTCTAGGGTAATGCCACCTCCTTCTAATTCTAGTATTCCTACAACTAGTTCTAGAAATAAACGTAAAACATTAGAAGTTTGGAATCATTTTGAGATATATGTTGAGAATAACAGTGAGAGGACTAGGTGTAAGGCATGCAGTAAATCTTATGCATATGGTAGTGCCACACATGGGACTAAAAATATGAAGCGTCATATAGGAAATTGTCCAAAACGTGCCAACCATGATGTAGGGCAATTATTGATTGATCATAACCATAGATTGCAAAGTAGGAAGATTAGTCAAGAGACTTATCGTGAATTTATGGCGTTATCAATTATTCAACATAACTATCCATATTCATATGTGGAGAATGAAGGAACTAGGAGAGTCCTTTCGTATGTGTGTAAGGAGCTTGTGCATTATTCTAGGAACACCGCTAAGGCGGATTGCTTAAAAATATATGAAAGGATGAAGAAAAAAACTAAGCTTGAATTAGGGAGGCTTACAAGTAGAATATGCTTAACTTCTGATGTTTGGACTTCTGGTACAACTGAGGGATATATTTCTTTGACAGCTCATTATATAGATGAGGATTGGGAGTTGCAAAGTAAAATATTGAACTTTTGCCATATTCCTCCTCCACACTCAGGGGTTGTTTTGGCAGAAAATATTATGAATTTCTTGCAAGAGTGGGGAATTGAAAAGAAAGTTTTCTCAATTACTTTGGATAATGCAAGTAGTAATGATAGGATGGAGGATATTTTGAGGAACCAGCTTTGTGTGCAGAATGCTTTGTTATGTAGAGGTGAATTTTTCCATGTGCGATGTTCTGCACATATCTTGAATCTTATTGTTCAAGAAGGGTTAAGAGCTACTAGTGTTGCTTTGAATAAGATTCGAGATAGTGTGAAATATATTAAAGCAACCGAGGCTAGGAGAATCAAGTTTGGAGAACTTGTTATACAAATGGAAGCGAAAAGCCCAATGGGGTCGAGATTGGATGTTTCTACTAGATGGAATTCAACATTTTTAATGCTTGAAACAACGTTAATATTTCGTCCCGTATTTGTAGCTTTGTCAATAATAGATCCTAGTTATAAATTTTGTCCATCAAATGAAGAATGGGATAGGGGGGAGAGGATATGCAAGTTCTTGGAACCATTTTATGATATTACGACTTTATTCTCAGGTTCTAAATATCCTACAGCAAACTTGTACTTGAAATGTGTGTGGGAAATTCAATTGCGTTTAATTGAAGAGAGTACGAGTGAGGATGAAGTTGTTAAGAGCATGGCAAAACAAATGTCCCAAAATTTACAAAATATTGGGATTCTTATAGTTTTGTGTTGACGATCGCAACTATTCTTGACTCACGTCTCAAGTTTCAGTTTGTGGAGTATGCTTTCAACAAAGTTTATGATTCAAATACTTCTGTACAGAAGTTGGAGGTTGTTAAGAATAACTTGCAAAAGCTTTTTCAAGCTTACGAGGCTAAATGTTGTAAAGAAGTTCCTGCCTCACCTTCAGTTGTTTCTCCTGCGACTAGTTCTACTTCTAGTAGGCGTATAGATCATTCTTCTGTAAGTCACTATACTCTTTAGTTTTTATAGTCTTATAATAAATAAAGTATTGTTTATTATTTAATTTTAATTTTTGACACTTAACTGTTTAAATGACAGGATTTTGACAGCTATGAGAGTGTTTTCATTTCCACTAAGAAATCTGAATTAGATCTTTATTTAGAAGAGATGAGGTTTGATCGCGTCAAATATCATAATTTGGATATCCTCGACATTGGAAGAACAATCGTGATCGTTATCCAATACTTACCATGATGGCTCGTGATATCATGGCAATACCAATAACATCCGTAGCCTCGGAGTCCGCTTTTAGTATTGGCAGTAAAGTGCTCAACAAATATCAAAGCTCACTTCGACCAAAAAATGCAGAATCTTTGATGTGCACTCGAACTTGGCTATATGGATATGAGTTTGAAGGTAACATGTTAACATAATATTTCATATATTTTATTATTTACATTTATTAATATTTGTAGTTGATCATTGTTTTGTAGATGAGGTGAATGATGATTCGGATGATGATCTTGATGTGCCATTAACTAATCTCGAGACTGTGGAATCAAGAGACTCTGTCAAGCCCACTGTAGGATGAACATTTGCTGTCCTAAGAATGTTTTTTTGTTGAATATTGGATTATGTATTTGTTTATTTTAGTTGGTATTTATAGTTTATTGACTTATTTTGTTTGTTTATGTTATGTGTAATTGTGTATTAGTGATTTTGTATTTGTTTATTTTGGTTGGTATTTGTAGTTTTGTATTATATGTTATTGTTTGTTTGTTTATGTGTTATTTGTCTATTTTGATTCCTATTGGTTTATATTCTAAATTGAATTGAATTTAGAGTATTTGATTTAGGCGGTGTAAATGTAAAAAATTAAAACTGCAGGAATTTTGGGGGTGTAACTCTCATAATTGAAAATTATTAGGGGTGAAATAAAAACTAAAATCTGGAGAGAGAAAATATGGGTCCACCCGTGGGTCCACCCGTACCCGTATAGGGTAGGGCACGGATCCAACATTTCAGACCCGTATAACTCAACCCATATAAGGACCCGTACCCGTTTGACCCAGACTGTACACGGCCCACCCACCCGTTTTGCCAGGTCTAATAACATATTATCAAATTCAGTCTTGTTTGTTTGTTTACAGATCTTAGTTCGATAAAATACATTTTTTACTTGACTAAACATTACAAAAGTTTGTTGACTATTACTTGCCACAAAAGAAGAGATATAATGCGATTGATCTTCACTTCGAAACACAAAAAGAATCCTCATAATCCCCTTGAAATTGAGGCAGAACTATAACTTCTATAGGAAGAACTCAGTATAGGTAGCCTCATCTTCTTTCTTTCTCTTTCTCTCTCTTTTGTATGTAAGTTTCTTCAATTGTTGGCTAATCTTGATTAATAGCTAATTCTAATCATTTGTCTTTGAGGATTAATATTTGTTATGCCTTAGGAAAGCAGGGCTGACGTGGACCAGGTCAGCATGAAAAAGTCAGAA
The DNA here is from genome assembly GCF_008641045.1 of Pistacia vera. Classification (NCBI taxonomy): domain Eukaryota; kingdom Viridiplantae; phylum Streptophyta; class Magnoliopsida; order Sapindales; family Anacardiaceae; genus Pistacia; species Pistacia vera. Next base: position 204,119 of record NW_022195049.1, on the reverse strand, counting down.
CTTGGGAACCCACAGCTGAGTATGTGACAAAGGAGCAGCCTGCTTCTGTCAGTGTAGTGGGTGCGCGCCAGGCCAGCCATGAGCCGGAGAGCTTCCACGTGTCCACTTGCATGCACCAAATCGCGGAAATCGTTCTGGAAAACGGACAATGGGACATAAAGGAAGATTTGTATAGATAATCCCACCAACTTACAGATTCAACAATCATCACCTTGATCCATCCCACTATAAATTGAGAGTTCCTCTCTCAATTTCGGGATTAGATAACCTCTCAAAGAAAAAAAGTATATATTGTATCTCTCTCTCTCTCACTTGTAAAATCACTTGTAAAGTCAGCTCGCTGACCGCGACCAGGTCGCTATTATTAATATACATCAGTGGACGTAGGATTTGCTTCCTTAGCATCCAAACCACTTTAAAAACTGTCTTGTCACTCTCTTTTATTCCCTTTTCATCATTCACGTGTGTCTTATGGGCCAGCTTAGCATTTCACACGTTCGTTTAGTTGGTGCCAAAATCTAGCATCAACAGTTTGACACTAGAAGGAGGGCGTGATTTAGTGTTCATCCTTCATCAGGAGAGTCTCTAACCTGTCGACCCTGCAATAGCAAATGGCTCGCCGATTTGAACTTGAGCAAACCAACCAGAGTACTGGGGAGATCCCCCAAATGCAGGAGGACACCTCTCTTGGGATATCCTCGATCCTAAACTACCTGGAGAGGTTCAACAATACTCTCCAAACGGTCGCACAAAGGCTAGACCGTTTGGACCAGGATGTACCACCCAAATCAAATGAGGCAATGCAATAGCCAAAAACGCCTACAGGTCGCACGAAAGCGTGGCAAAGAGCGATAACCCGTGCCGCGAGAATTGCAGTGCGTCGAAGAAAGGCGAAGCAAGTGGCAAAGAATGGGCCTAACAGCTTAATAGGCCCAGCAGACACCGACCATGGCCTGGGTAGAATACCGATGGCTCTACCCGTGGCATTGAGACTCGGTGAAAGGGTACAGCCTGAGCCATCCCACGCCACGTCGTGTGAAAACCCCCACAAAAGTGCTGGGCAGGTCGATTCTCATCACCGCCAGAGCAATCCTAATCGCAATCATGCAGGAGTTTCCCACACTCCCCGAAGCAGTTCGTACCACCGTAGAGGTTGTGAAAATCCCCCGCATCGTGCATCGCCATCACACAGCTCCAACCAGCGTGTGTCGAGAGTAGCCGGAACTGTCGGCTGAGGCAAAGTGGAGTCTGACCTCCAAACTTTTCTTAATCGCCACCACGAGGGTCGAACTTGCGTGGGCGAAAGCAATCCACAGATGGCTTCGATGGCTCAGATCGAAGAGCTACAGCGAGCTTTAGACCTGCTGAAAGCCCAGCAGTATGAGCAAGGGCAGGTCACATCGGCGTCTCCATTTTCTCCGGCAGTGTTAGCCACCCCATTCCCATCGAGATTTAGAATGCCCAGACATGCGAGCATCGATGGAAATTTTGATCCGCAGGATCACTTATATGAATTCAACGACCTGATAGAGCTTCACCAGGTCTTGGATTTGGCAAAGTGCCGTTGTTTGGTAGTGACCTTAACCTCTCATGCCAAACGATGGTTCAGGTCACTCCCAGTGGGATCGATCAACTCGTGGACTCAGATGAGCACGACATTCCTGAGGCACTTCCAAGCGAACAGAAAGTTCTCAATATCTTTAAGCTATCTCAGCAATAATGAATCCCTCCAATCGTACATAGACCGATTCCACATAGAACTGAACAAAGTAGCTCACACTCTCAAAGAGTCTGTTCTGACTCTCATCATTGTAGTAGTCCATCCACAGACCGATCTGTGGAAAGAGCTACAGGCTGAGGATGTTGTTTCCTTCACCTGCTTTTACAACCTTGTGGAGAAGTACCTCCATATTGAAAGTTCTGTAGCGGCACCTCCGATAGTATGCCTAATCGGGAGGAAATGAGAGTTGATCGCAGATGGGCTCCTGACGATCAACAAACAGGAAAGAAGCCACGCTATGGGCCTAAAAAGTCTTATGCCCCAGTTCCTCGTCGCGATCACGATAGGAACCAATATATGCCCTTGAATGCGTCCGTATCTATTCTTGAAAAATCCGAAGAGGCCAGCCTACTTGGAGAAGTATGGGTGGGTGGGGGTGTTTTTGCTAATTTTTAAACTTTTTTGGGAGTATTTAGTGAAATTAATAAACTTAAGGGGTCTAAAAGTAATTAAAAATACACTAATATTTCTCAAATAATGTGCCAAACAATATTTGGGGAAGAGGATTGGGAATATGGGTAGAAATATTGAACCAAACGCACCAAAACATATTATCGAATTCAGTCTTGTTTGTTTGTTTATAGATCTTCGTTCGATAAAATACATTTTTTAATTGACTAAACATTACAAAAGTTTGTTGACAATTACTTGCCACAAAAAAGGAGATATAATGTGNACTGCTGATGGGTTGACTTCTGCTTGGCTTTGAGAGACAGTGAATACTCTGGCATTAGCTCCTCCAATTGTTTGAGTTACCGGGGGACGAGGATTTCGACAATCTCTTACCAAATGCCCTGGTTGTTTGCACTTGAAACACACATTTTTCCCCATTAGACATTCCCCTTTATGCTGCTTGCCACATTTCTGACAATAAGGGAGATTATTCTTCTTCTATTGTTGCCTTTTATCCTTCCAATTCTTCTTATTTACCAGAGGTTGAAAGTTCTTCTTGTTCTTACTATCTTTGGCAAGGGAGAGGGCTTCATCACTACTCTTTAGTGGCTTTGAAGGAAGATTATTTGCAACCACCACTGGTTTGGATTGTTGAACAACTCTATTGACATACACTTCTGCCCACAGTGCTCGATTCAAAGCTTCACCATATGTCTGTAGAGGTTGAGCACCCGTCATAACATCTCGAGCTATCTCAGGGTGTAACCCATTTACAAATCTCTCCATTCTCACCAGAGGAGTACCAACCATAATAGGAGCAAATCGAGCTAATGAGTTGAATAGAGTAGAATACTCCTTAACTGTCTTACTTCCTTGCTGCAGATTCATAAACTCTTGAGTCTTAACAAACAACATATCTGTTGCCCTATACTCTGCATCAAACAACCCTTTAAAATCACCCCAAGTAAGAGTAGCNTGCAGTAATTTCTTTTTGATAAATGAAACTATTTTCAGTTATCAAATTATTGGCAGGCAAGTTTTTAGGATGGATCCAAAACATGGTTGACTTAATTTTGGCTTCTCTTTGGTACGTTTATAAGTCCTAAAACACTTGTAAGCATGAGTGAAAAAGGAATTACAAGTTTTAACACACTTGCTTATTCGGTTGAATCAAATAAATCCATTTCAAATCTTGAAACACTTGCTTTATAGAACGTGGATAATAATAAAGACTATTTGGTCCAAACAAGTTCTAAAGAGAAGATGAGTCCAATCAAATCGGCCCAAGTCATTACAAGTCCAAGCACATCAAGAGAAATCCAAGTCTACCAAAAAAGAACCTCAATTGTCCAAAACACCCAATTTGCATTTATAAATGAAGAATTCACATGACTCTTTATTAGGTTCATTTCCATGAACCACAAGACCCAATTTCATGCACCCTTATTAGTAGAATTAATTAAGATCACTAATTTATTTTTGATCCAATAGGAGTAAGCTTATACAAGTAACAATAATACTATGTGCACTAACCATTTGTACTAATCCAAATACTAACATTGAAATTCCCCAAAAAAATTCCAAATTTTCAATATTAGTACTTGGATTAGTACAAATTGGTTACTGCACATAGCGTTACTCTACAAGTAATAGAGTGGTCAAGACAAAGATCCTAGATTCAAGGGTTTATGTTCCATCTGCATTAAACAAGTGGTGTGCTGTCGCAGGCAACCAAAATTAAAATCTATACTCCCAAAAAAAGAATACATGTAGCAATGCGAGTAAGGATCATTCTCACAGAGAATGTCTAGCCTAGTTTTATGCTATGTGAACAAGGATGGGAGGGTTTGAGGATAACGAAAACAATTTCAGGAAAAACAACTAAGGAGCAATTCAAATTAAATTATCAAAATCAATCAAAAGAACAAACCTTGGTCGAAGTCAACATCCACCATCGGAATTTTACAACTGATCATCAATGCAAGTATATATCAATTCATACTTTGAATATTCACCATTTAAACTATTTTCCTATCTCTCCTTAGCTGCAGTTAATTAGGAAACAAACGATCTAATTAATCTTACTACTAAACAACCCAAGACAAGCGTTGAAGGTTTAATCTAGTAGCAGCCTTAAGAACTAGAGAGATCAATGAAGCTGAACAACGCAAACACAAGCGATTGTATTTAATTTAATCACACGTTCTTCTTAAGATTTAATAATTCCTAATGCAACAAATTCTTAAATCTTAGTTACTCACAAATTAGAGGGATTTATGGATTTGATATCTAATTTAGTGATAGATTGCAACAAATAATAAACTAGTAGGTCTCCTAGTAATTAAATGAGACAATCATGAAAATAGGCATAGAAGAACATCCAATACTCAAAGCATGTATTGAACACTAAAAACATATTTGATCTCACAGTTTTATTTATTTTGAGGCCTCCGTTTCCTTCGACCAAGTTATGAAAACTTAGCCGCTCATGGCCATCATCAAAACACTAAGGAGAAGTTGAAGAAGAGGGGAAGGAGAGGCGTGTGTAGTGTATCCCAATCTGATCTCTCTCCCCCTTTTAAAATATCCAATTCAAATCTTTGAATTCTACTCAATCTCCTAAAAATATTCTTAGTTTTATCCTAAAATAACTTTTATCCAAATCTGATTAATTAAAAATAAAATAAAGTCCTAATATAGCAAGGAAAGTGGTGTTTCCAACTATAACTTTCGTGCATCAGATCTTCAAAACTTCCAATAACAAACTGCATATTTGAATTGCATGATAAGGCCGAATGTTCCATAACGTCAGCAGTGCAGGTGCGTTAACTGTAAGCCCAATTAAAACCTTGACGTAGACAGTATATCTCCAAACTCAAAACATCAAAGTTGTAGATATATTTCTTGGGGTTCCATATCATTTTGAATCATCTCAATCGGAGCTCGGATGAGAGAGTTATGCCCCAATTACAAAGCAATGTCGAAAGCATCTGAAATCACCTAAAGTTTCGTTTTGCATTTAACGCCTCCATTTGTATCCTAAATCAAAATAATAACAATGAGTACATTTACGTACCAAATAAGTGTAAAAGACTAGACATTAAGGGGGGAAAATATGACATTTTGCATTCTCATCAAATTCCCCCACACTTAACTTTTGCTCGTCCTCAGGCAAAACTCAAATTCACTTCCCCCCCCCGCTACCCCCCCCCCCCCCCCCCCCCCCCCACCCCCCCCCACCNTTTTTGTTTTTGCTAAAAATTATTCATTTGACATTTGTCTTTTGCATTTAATGTCCTATAACATTATTTCCCTTTTTGCCCTCAAAAATTGTCTATTAATTACTCCTTAATCCTTCATCATCTTTATCTTGTCAAGCCAATAAAATATCATTATTCTTTTACCACTTTACCCCTAAGGCATATGCATGGTAGTTAACTTAACACATAAAAAAGAAAAGACTATTTTACCCTTGGATGCATCGGTGGGGTTTACAGATTCATCTTTCCAAAGTAGAAAACTGGAGAGTTCTTCTTCTTTCGTAGGGGAGTATTTTCGCAAGGGAATATTTTCGCGACTTTGGGATTTTTCCGGCATCTTTTCACGGTAATCGCTTCTTCTGGGTTCTCTCTTTCTGATTTATTGCCTTTGGTTTGTTTCTAGGGTAGTTTTGTGTTGTTTTTAAGGTGATTTCAGGTATGTAGAGGAGGGAATTTGAAGAGAAGTTTTTTGGGTTTTTCGCATTTGTGAAGAAACTAGTTTTGTGTTTGCATTTGGGTAAGCTATTGTAAGGATTTGAAAAAGTTTTTGGGAGAAGGTTCGAATTGTGGGCTGAGCGGAAAAGGTAAAAGATTTTTGTCGGTGACTGAGGATTTTAGGTTTACGATGGCTTTTCTGAGTTTTTTCTGGGTTTTTAGAAGACGGAGTCAATTTATACTGTTTCCTATTCAGCTCGTCTCGGTCTGCTTGATCAAATCGAGTGCAGTGTTTAGCTAGGATTTTGAAGTTTGGCAGTCTTTTTGGGTCAACCGATCTTTCAGACCAAGTGGTTGGTGGTTGTCATCTGGGTTGAGTCAAAGGTCGAATAGGAGTTGGGAGAGTTTGGTGTTTGATCAGTCAGTCGGTGGCTTAGGGCGAGTGGGGCATTAGAGCAGGGTTAGATTTTTGGGGAGTGAGTCGATTAGTGGTGCGGGGCGAGTGGGGCATTGGAGTAGGGTTAGAATTTTGGAGAGTGCGTCGATCAATGGTGCGGGGCGAGTAAGGCATAAGAGCGCGGTTAGAGTTTTAGAGAGTGCGTTGATCGGTGGTGCAAGGTGAGTGGGGCATTGGAGCAGGGTTAGAGTTTTGGAGATAGTAGGTTTTGAATTGGGGGAGATCGGTCGCCTGGGGCGAGTGAGTAGACTACTCAATGTCTGGGTTAGGATCTAATGATTCGAGTGGGACCGAGGCAGAAATCGGGGATGAGTATGAGATTGCCCTGACCATGGTGATGATGCCCGAATGTGTGGGCATTTTGGTTGGTATACCGATCGGGGTGAATGTGGTTGCCCTTGGACTGAATGGTGCTATCACGCGTGATGATGAGTTGGATAGGCAGGGGGGGAATAGGGAAGACTCCGATAGAGTTGGTGATTCTGGGAGTTCACCCTCCACCAGTAGTGGCCCCGAGGACGAACTGAGTCAGCCTGGCGGTGTGATCTTGAGCTAGGATTACCCGCCCTTACTGAAGGATAATGATGTGTGGTGGATCCAAACGATGTATCACATTCTGGATTCAGTCAAGATCAGAGTGTCGTGGTCATACGAGAGTGTCGACTAGTAAGCGAAGGGTTGGGTGAGCGCCTATAAGAAATGGTTCCATGATGGGTTGAGGCTTCCCATCCCACGCCTCGTATGGGAGGTCTTGAATCATTTCATGATCGCTCTGTCCCAACTTATGCCGAATGGATGGAGGTTACTGATGGCTCTGAAGGACCTTCGGCATCAGGTGATGTTTGGGTTGCACGAGTTGCTGTATTCATATTTCCTAAAGGAGAAGGACAAGGACAAAGGTCGACACCTGATAAACCTTAGGCACGACCGGGCTCACCTCGTGACCGACCTTCAGTATAGTGACAAGAATTAGAAAGATCAATACTTTTTTATGAGGGGTGATGTGGTCTTTGCGAAGAAAGACCAGGGCGAGATTCCGTGCACTTGGCAAGCTATTGGTGAGAAACTTTGTATTTACCTTGGATTTTGATTACTAAAATCTTATTGTGTTTCTTCTTTGCAGAGCTTAAATTCAATCGAGCCAGGCAGAGTGGGGACGGCCTGGACATGCAGATCCAAAAGGTTCTAGCCATTCCAAAAGAGTAGAGGGATTGGCAGGTGGTGTTGGAGGAAGCTAACCTCATGACGAGTCATCTCTGGGTCGGAGTAGGAGCAATCCAGCGAGGTATCCCCTTCCCTTCACTGAAGCAAACCTAGAGTGTGCTGCTAACTCGCTCCTGCAATCATACCTTATATGGTAAGTCGAGGCTGAACCCACTAAATGTTGAAGAGTTTGCAATTGCAGAAAAGCTAATGAAGAAGCTGACTGTCCCAATTGTGATCGAGTTTATTACAAGGCGTCGCGAGAAACAGAAGCGGGAGTCCTTGGCTAGAGAGGAGAGGAGAGCAGAGGATGAGGTGGCGACTCCACTAATTTGTCAGCCTGCGGCCGGAGTTGGGTCATCCAAGATCGTAGTCTTGGATGAAGAGACTGAGATGATCACTTTTAGCATCCTGGCTTCTGCGTCAACCTACTCGGATGTAGCTTCCATGAGCCAGTTGGCCTATTCATTTCTATTCCCAGCGGACTAGATTCGTTTGAACTAGATGGGTGCGATCATGGCCGCTGACTAGGGGGTTTCCTGTGCTTTCCAGGTATGAGCTGGAGTTTTACTTTATTGTGTTTATTGTGGTCGTTTACTGATCAAGTTGTTTTGTTATGCATGCATTCACCAGCAGCCTGCAGTTGAGGAAACCCATCATGTCACAAGAGAAGAAGATACATGATGTATCAAAATCCAATGCCAATCTGCGATAGAGAGAAGCGGCGGTTGAGAAAGCTGAGCGAGAGAGCCAATAGTGTCTGAGGGAGGCCGAGAACGAGTTGGAGCGCTTGAGGAGAGAGATGGCTGAGAAGAATGCAGAGGTCGAGTCCCTGAGGGAGCAGTGCCTAAGTATTGCTGATGACGCCATTATTAGAGTTAGGGGAGAGCTGCTTAAGTACAAGGCCGAGAACACCTCCTATTAGAACCCAGATGAAGACATCCAGCTTTTACGGGAGATGGAGGAGGAAGAGGCTGCTGCTCGCATGGAGGAGCAGGTTGATGACCAACTTTTTGACCTAGCTAGCTGGCTACGACAACTGATCACAAAGGAGGTAGGTGGCCATACTGTGGGGATGAGTGTTGGGGTCGGTGAACAAGTGACCGAGTTGGAAATGTGTGAGATGACTTGCACTGATGATGTGGGCCATGATGCTCCTTAGGTTTATTGTTACTCATGTATTTTTGGGGCCTGCATTGCCCTTCCCTAGCGTGTGTGCCTTACTTTTGTAGTTGGTACTTAGCCGCTTGAGGCCTCTTTTATATTGTACTTGTGATTCTGTTTTGTTGCTTTCCTTATGGATGAATGGGTTGATTGCTTGTTTGTTTGTATATATACTGGGGGTTGAACCAACTGTTTTTTTATATTGTACTTGTGATTTTGTTTTGCTGCTTTCCTTGTGGATGAATGAGTTGGTTGCTTGTTTGTTTGTTTGTAGATGCACTAAAGGTTGAACCGACTGCTTGTGTTCGCCATCGGATTTTGACGAGGCCAAGCGGCTGAATCGTGTGGACTATCTAGTGGGTTGGGTCGATGACTCGTCGGTTGGAAGTACGAGTCTTCTGTTCAGTCTGGCTGATCAAAGATGTAAATCTATAAATCAGTTTAGGCCGATCGAAGGTGTGAATTGACAAATCGGTCTGAGCCAATCGAAGGTGTAAATTTATGAATCGGTCTAGGCCGACCAAAGGTGTAAACTTATGAATCGGTCTTGGCTGATTGAAGGTGTAATCTTATGAATCGGTCTTAGCTGATCGAAGGCATAAACTTTTGAATCGGTCCTGGCCAATCGAAGGCGTAAACTTTTGAATCGGTCTTAGCTGATCAAAGGTGTAAACTTATGAATCGGTCTGGGTCGATCGAAAGTATAAATTTATGAATCGGTCTGGGCCGATCGAAGGTGTGATCTTATGAATCGGTCTGGGCCAATCACAGGTGTGATCTTCTGAATCAGTCTGTGTCAATCGAAGGTGTAAACTTATGAATCAGTCTGGGACGATCAAAGGTATAAACTTATGAATCGGTCTGAGCCGATAGAATGCATAAACTTATGAATCGGTTTGGGTCGATTGAAGGTGTAAACTTATGAATCGGTCTGAGCCGATCGAAGGTGTAAATAGTTCTATTGCTGAATAATATTTTATTATACTCGGGCCATGAGGTCGACTGATGGTGAAGGAGGTGGATAGACCCACTCATCCTTTTTAAAAACAGAAATGTCGATGAAGGAATTAAAGTAAAAGTAGTAACATTTGAGGTGGACTGCATTCCAATTGTTGCTGATGTCTTTGCCTTCAGGTGTTTGGAGTTGGTAGGCGTCCTTCCCTACTTCCTTAGCGATCTAGTAAGGACCCTCCTAGATGGCACTGAGCTTGCCAAAGTTGATCTCTTTAGTGTTTTGAAAGACTTTGCGGAGGACCCAGTCGCCTATTTTGAAAGATCTGATTCGGACGTTGGTCGTAGTGTCGAGTAGCCTGCTGTTGATAGACTACGTTGCAGATGTTTACCCGCACACATGGTTCATCAACGATGTCCACGTTGTGGCAAAGGTTGTGGCTGTTGGTTTCTTTTTCTGCCCATTGGAGTCTTGTAGAAGGGATTGATACTTCGGCTGGGATGACTGCTTCAGATCCATATGTAAGGAAGAAAGAGGCTTCGCCCGTGGATGGGCGGGCTGTAGTCCGGTAGGACCAGAGGACTTCAGGTAGTTCATTTGCCCATGCACCCTTGGCTTTCCGTAGGCGCTTCTTTAAAGTCTGCATGATAGTTTTATTTGACGATTCGGCCTGGCCGTTGGACTAGGGGTTGCAGGGGGTAGAGAAGCTAAGCTTGATCCCCCACATGTCGCAGAAATCTCTGAGGCTTGAACTGATAAATCGGGATCCAATGTCGGTGATGATTTCCTTCAGTATCCTAAACCTGCATATGACGTGTTTCCAGATGAAAGCTTTTACCTCTCAGTCTCTAACTTGTACGAGTGCTTCGGCTTGGATCCACTTAGTAAAGTAGTCGGTGACTGCCAACATAAAAACTCACTGCCTAGGGCGGTCGGGAGCTTTCTGACTATATCTATTTCTCACTTCATGAACAGCCAAGGTGTGAGAGTGGAGTGGAGTCACTCGGGTGGGAGGTGTGTAACGCCCCACTTGAGGTACGTAGTTAAATTATTGTTGCATTACTTGAATGTTTATTGATTTATTCTCAATTGAGTTTGTATATTATTAATATTGGTTGGTTGGCCCTTAGTTGAATTTTGTTGAAGTTATTTTGAGAAAAATGTGAAGAAAATCCCTTAAACTTGCATTAAGGGTAAAATGGTCTTTTCACTCAAAAATTAGTTGAAATTGTGGGGAGTGAAAAGAGATAGAATTTCATGGAGAATGCAATAAAAATGAGGGCATTATGGTAATTGACTAAGGGATATAGATGGAATTTTAGCGAAAGTGCAAGGGCAAAATGGGAAAGTGTGGTTATAAATTAAAGTGTTAAGGGTTTGAAACCCTTATTTTCGTTCATTCCACCCCCCACACTCCTCCTCCCTTTTTCTCTCAAATTTTCATTCACTTCTCCAAGGAATTTGAGGGTTTTTGAGTAGATTTTCATAGGGTTTTGATTCAAGGCATCAAAAGGTAAGGATTCAAGCTCTTTATCTATGATTTATTTGTGTAAAGGTTGAATTCTTATGAAGTTTATGATTAGGGTTAAGAGAAGATTGGAATCCAACAAGAGTAGAGAGCTTAGGAGAGACTATCCAAGCACAAGGTAAGTAAATCCAACCAAGTTGAGATTTGAGAAATCTTTCGAGTAGAGATTTAGTAGAAATTTATATATGTATGAGTATGTTATACTTACTGAAAAATTGAGATGAGATGTGTGCTTAGTCATAATTGTTGGATATGCTTAAATTATGAGAATTGTTTTTGATGTGTAATGAGAGAGTGAAATTGAGTTGAAGTTGGAGGAGTTTTGTATGAATATTTTTGGGAGTGTTTTCCTTGGTAGGAATTATGACTATATGAGGGAGTTTTCCTCCCATTTTGGATGGTTAAAGAGAAGAGTAGAGTTATAAATAAGTAGAGCTTGAGTATGCACATGAGTTATTTGAGGAAATGCCTAAGTGAGAAAACTGCCCTATCATAGCCGTAATTTTCTGAGTGATTTTTGGGTATCTTACGCATAACTGGGCTGAGACCAAAACATAAAAGTTGTAGCCCTGTATCTAAGCTTTAAAACGAGACAAAAATCGTAGCAGTCCGAGGTGTATAACTCAAGTTATGCCTTCTTTAGTGTGACCTGCGCAGAATGACTGTTTTGATGCAATATTGCATTTGGCATTTCAAAAGTGCATTAATGAGTATGAACCATCCATATGCATTAATTGTGCATTAAGAAGTGGCTTGAGAAAGAATAGAGAATGTTAAGCATGAGCTACATTATGAGTACTAGCTTAAGAGTAGAGAATTTTAAGTATAAGCTATACTATGAGTAATAGTTTGAGTGAGAAAGAGTAGAGAATGTTGAGAATAACAACTCTTAAGAGTAAAGAGAATGAGAATACTTTGATAGTAAAGAGAAAGAGAGATTGAGCACTAGCGAATAAAAGACCGAAAAGTGCCAAAGAAGAGAATGGAGTAAGTTGTGCGATGGGGAACCTGTGAGTGACGAGTAGAGTCACGACAGTGGGTGCTTTGTGATCCCCAACTGTGCCTCCGGTCAGATGAGGCCGTGACCGTCACGCAGAGTGGAACATGAGGTTCCAGCCGTGCCTCCGGTAAGATGGGGCCATGATATTCACAGAGAGAGAGAGAGAGAATACACTCACATGGCCAAAGGTTCCAAATCCATGCATGACTAAATCCGATCGGTAGCAAAATGAGCAGAAGTCACGTAGAGTGGTAACGCCCAGCCGTGCCTCCGGTCAGATGAGGTCATGACATTCCAATGAGTAAGAATGAGAAAGAACAAAAATAGAAAGAACAGAGATGAGAAAAGCTAAGAGTTAAGCTATATTATGAGTACTAACTTGAGAAAGAGATGAGCAAACATGAGAAGAATAAGAGAGAGATAAGAGCATAGAGTAGGTTATGCGATGGGGAACCAGTGAGTAATGGGTAGAGTATTCCCGCATGTACGCCGCATTGAGAGAGCGGCATGAGTATGAGATAGAGAAGTGGTGTAGCCCGTGAGAGTGCATGCGGATGAGGGCTATACCCGAGTACCCGAGAGAGAGATTATACACTCACACGGCCAAAGGTTCCGAATCCATGCATAACCAAGTCCGATCGGCTAGAAAGAGGAGAAGTCACGTTGAGCGGGAGCGAGTCCCGGCCGTGCCTCCGGTAAGATGAGGCCGTGACTACTAAAGAGAGTTAACAGAAAAGAATTATGAGAAAGAGAAAAAGAAATGAGAATGAGATAATAGAAAGAATTAAAGAATGAGAAAGCTTGAGACAGAAAAAGAGGGAGAGTATGAGAAGGAATGCGGAAGTTTGAGCTAATAAGAATAGAGAGTGGAAGAAGAAACATGCAGTTCTTTTGTATTAATTGCATGTAGAGCTTATACAGGCGAGAACCATGATTTTCCTTCATGGTGAGTATAATGAGAATAAGAGAGAACCATGATTGTCCTTCATGGTGAGTAAGAATAAGAGAAAAAGAACAGAGAGAAAGAAAAAAAAAAAAAGAGCAGAACAGAGTTAAAGGAGAATAACAGTATTAGAAAGAAAGAGGAAAACAGTGAGAAATAGAAATAAAAGAACAGCAGAGTAAGGAAAGAACCAAAGAGTGAGTTCTGGTGACAGGTAGTAGAGGATTTACTTACTGAGCATTGTTATGCTCACCCCACTGTTCTTCCTTGTTTTGCAGGAATTAGGAGCAGCGGTCGGATGGACGTCGAGGAGTAGAGAGTATTGGCACTACTGTCCACCAGTTATGATATTTTGTATTAATTAGAAAGTTTTTAAATACATAGTCTTTTGTATTTGTAAAGAATTATATTTTATGAGTAAAGAAAAGTTTGAGCCCACTATCTTCCATACGCTATGTATGTCTATAATTTGCATAGTATGCATTATCTGAACAGTAGTAGAGAGCAGGTGTTACAAGGTGTGAGACATGGGTGAACCTCTGACAACTGTCTCATTTCTTCACGTAAGTTACTGAGTCAGTGTAGATGGTTGGCCAATAGTAGCCAGCAGTGATAACCTGGTGTGCGAGTCTGCGTCCTCCTGCATGGTTTCCACATTTGCCTTCATGGAGTTTAGCGAGAACCTGTTTGGCCTCCTATTTGCTTATGCCCTTAATGTAGGGACCAGAGTATGACTTCCTAAAGAGCTGTCCCTCATATATGGTGAAGTTGATTGCTTTCGGTCTCAGGCGGCATGCCTCATTCTTGTCGGTTGGGAGCTCATTGTGTTCCAAGTATTTTATTATTGGGGTCATCCAAGAGTTGGCCAGTTTGATGTCCATTACTTCTTTGGGCGACTTGTTCGCTGGTTTTCCTTCCAGTCGACCGACCATTGAAGGAATAACAGAGGGATGGATGACTGGGAAGAACAGTGAAGGGCTGAGCCAAGGTTAGTAAGGGCGTCAGCATGGGTGTTCTCCGTTCTTGGGACTTAGGCGATGGAGAATTCTTCGAAGGCGGCCTGCAATTCTTTGACCAGGTTCAGGTAGGCTGTCATCTTCGAGTTACGGGCTTAGTAAGTGCCTTGTAGCTGGTTGACCATGAGTTGGGAGTCGGACTTTACCTTCAGCTTCCTTACTCTGATTTCTTTGGCTAGGGAGAGTCCAGCGATGAGTGCCTCGTATTCAGCTTTGTTGTTGGTGCACTTAAATCTGATCGTATGGCCCGTTAGATGACGTCTCCTTCTGGAGTAGTAAGTACGATACCGAGCCCGTTTCTATTCACGTTGCTTGAGCCATCCACTGAGATAGTCCACTTTGAAGGTGATCTACTATTCATGCACAGTAGTTCTCTTTTTGCTTGGACGGTGGTGTTCAGGGTGAAATCAGCAATAAAATCTGCCAGTGCCTAGGATTTGACGGCGGTGCATGGTTAGAAAGATATGTTGAACTCACTAAGCTCTACTGTTCATTGTGTGAGTCAGCCTGATAACTCTGGCTTATGTAGTATCTTCTTAAGTAGGAAAGAAGTGAGTACGACTATGGAATGGCAATGAAAGTATGACCTAAGCTTCCTGGATGCATGGACGACGGCGAGTGCCAGTTTCTCCAGCTGACTGTATCATGTCTCTGCGTTGAGGAGTAATTTGCTTATAAGGTAAACTAGTAGTTGCTTCGTATTATCCTCCCAAACTAGCACTGCTGAGATTGTTGTCTCTAAAACTGCCAGATAGGTGAAAAGTTTTTCCCCATCCTTGGGCTTGGAAAATAGTGGGGTGAAGATCAGATATCTCTTCAGCTGTTGCAATGCTCCCTCGCAGGAAGGGGTCCATTCAAACTTCTTAGATTTTTTGAGTGTGTAGAAGAAATGGTGGCACTTGTTGACAGATCTGGAGATGAAGCGGCTCAAGGTGGTTACTCGTCCTGCCAGGCGTTAGACGTCTTTGATGCAAGTTGGTGATGGTGTGTTAAGGATCGCTTAGATTTGGTTGGGGTTGGCTTATATCCCACGTTGAGTTACCATGTATCCCAAGAATTTCCCTAATGAGACCCCAAACGGGCATTTGACCAGATTTAGTTTCATGTTACACTTCTTTAGGACAGTGAATGCCTGGCTTAGGTGGTCAAGGTGGTGCTTAGCCATGAGAGACTTGACGAGCATGTCGTCGATGTACACTTCCATGGTGTCCCCAAGGTATTTAGCGAATATTCTGTTAACTAGCTACTGATAGGTAGCCCCGGCATTCTTGAGACCAAACGGCATCACCTTATAGCAGTAGGTCCCCCTCTTTGTAATGAAGGCTGTTTTCTCCTAGTCGTCCGAGTGTATCAAAATCTGATTGTACCCTGAGAAGACATCCATGAAGCTTAGGAGTTCGTGGCCTGCTGTCACATTGACCATCATGTCGATATGCAAGAGCGGAAAGGATTCTTTAGGGCATGCTTTGTTTAAATCCATGAAGTTTATGCAGACCCTCCACTTTATGTTCTTCTTCTTCACGACCACCACGTTTACTAGTCAATCAGGATAGTGGACTTCTCTGATCAGGCCATTATTCAGTAATTTTTCAACCTCCTCATTAACGATCTGGTTGCGTTCTTATGCAAATTTCCTACGCCTCTGCTTCACTAGGGGTGATTCAGATCTACTTTAAGGTGGTAGACGATTGCCTCTAGGCTGACTCCTGTTATATCTGCATGGGACCAAGTGAAGCAATCCTGGTTTTGTTTGAGGAATTCTACGAGGCTCTCTCTTATTTCGGGCCTGAGGCATGAGCCTATCTAGGTCTTCCTTTTGGGGTCGTCCGGGTGTAGCTACACTTCATCTAACTCTTCCATAGATGGTTGATCTAGCTTTGTCGGAGGAGTTGGGTGAGACTGTAGTTGCTATGAAGCATGACTTTTGTTTTTTAAGGCGTTTTTGTGGCAATCCCTAGAAGCCTTAGGATTGCCCTTGATCTTTCTTACTCCCCATCTCGTTGGAAACCTTATGGTTTGGTGGAAGATGGATGGAACAACTCGCATGTCATGGATCCAAGGTCGGCCCAAGATGACATTGTGTGGTGAAGGACAATCGAGCACTAGAAATATGGTTTACTTGTTGACTCTACTAGTGTAGACAAGCAGAGTGATTTCTCCTATGGTATACTTTTGTTTGGAACTAAACCCTACCAATATGGTTGGTCGTCTGCTGATGTTTATTTTATCCAGTCCTATGGCTTTCACTGCTTCAAGGAAGAGGATGTTTGCCGAGGATCGCTTGTCTATGAATACTCTCTTGACTAGGATGTTTGCGATCTGGAGGGAGATGACTAGAACGTCGTGATGAAGGGCAGCTAAGGTGACTGGCTCATCATCTTCGAACTAGATTACTTGGTTGGTGTGTAGTCGGGAAGGCGGATGGATGTATTGGACTTCAAGGTGATGGTTGGCTCGGGCATAGCGCTTGGTCGCGGATTAGCTTACCTCACTGATGTCCAACCCACTAAAGATAATGGAGCAGAAACCATTTGGTGTAGGTTCTCGCGCCGAGGGAGGGGGGGATGCTTTCTTCAAGCTTTTTTGGCTGATTGTATTCTTCCCTTTATCCGTCAACAGATCTTGGAGATGTCCCCTCTTCAGTAGTGCGGCGACTTCCAATCGCAAGGTGACGCAGTCTGCAGTGTTATGACCATAGTCGCCGTGGAATTCGCATCACTTGGTCGTGTCCCTCCTTGCTTCGAGATTGAGCTTGTTCGACCACTTAACGGTAGGTCCCATTCCTTTCATGATTGCCACAACTGGGCTGGTTCGACATTGAGGTTGTACTCTGAAGCTTTGTATTGGCTCGACTCGGATGGTCTATTGTCGGTTCTAATTGGTGGACGGTCATATGGTATTTTAACCTTGTTTAAATTGTGTGGAGGGGTTGGTAACGAAGCTCAATCAATATGGACTCTAGCCTTCTATCATTCCGCCTTTGGTGACAGTCGTCGTATCTGGCATGCCTCATCCAGTTCATTTTATCTTCCTCCCACCTTATTTGAATTACAGCTCTAGCTAAGGCGTCTTCCATTGTGGTGCAACCGAGCTTCGTCAAGTCTTTGTATAGTTCTCCATCCGGGAGGAGACTCTTTTTGAAGACGTCTACTGTCGTCTCTAAGTTACAGGAGGGAATGGAGATTTTTTCTTTGTTGAACCTGCTAATTATTCTCTTAGTGGCTCCCCCCTTTTCTCATAGACTCTGTACAAATTGGTCAATGTTTCTTGAGTTTCTTGCTACTGGCGAATTGTTCAACGAAGGTGTCGATGAGTTGGGCGAATGAGTTGATTGAACAGTTTGGGAGGTTAGTGTACCACTAAAGAGCTGGGCCAGAAAGGCTTGAACCAAAGCTCTTACACATGCAGGCTTCCCTCAGTGTTCTAGGTATCGATACGACAAACATCCACTGCTTGTAGGAGGTTATCTTGTCATCTGGGTCAGTTGTGCCGTCATAGGGCTTTATGTTTGGGATGGTGAACTTGTATGGTATCTCGGCTAGTGCGATTGCGTCTATAAAGGATGAATCGGCATAACAGTGAGGTTGGCTCTTTTTTGTTGGGATTGGCATTTCGGGTATGCATCCCATCACTGCCTTTATGTCGGCCAGTCTCTTGGCCAATATCTGCTCCATGGGAGATACGGATACCACTAGGTCATCCTAGTTAACTTGGTTAGACCGATCGTCACAGTCTAAAAATTAAACCTAAATACCGTAGTAGCGGTAAGCAGGATCGAATCCACAGGGAGCAAGACTAACAACCTAATGTATTTTAAGTAGCGGAATTGAAATTGGCAATGGATTAATGAAACTAAATAGACTAAATGCAAATAATGAAATAGTGCAATTAAAACTAATAAAAACTTTATAATAAAAAATGTTGCCGTTACGGTTTTGGTTCGACACGAGATCGACTCACACAATTCTCCTCTACCCTCTACGATCCCCTAAACCTACAAGGCAAGGTAAATCAATGAAATGGTTTCCCGACACTCTAGGTATAATCTATCCTGTCTCACCCGATCACTCAAGTTCGATTGGTTAAAGACTATCATTGAACGTCGATAAACGCTACAAGGCAATCCAACTAGTTGGTACGCGATTAACAAATACAATCTGTCAACACGTAATATCCATCAACCAACTTCACAATAAACGCAACAATAGTAGAAATTAAATTAAATCCAAAAACAACTCAATTACAATCGATGCGAAGTAATGTAAGCAATATTCATCATTTAATTATTCCAAACCAAGTTTATCATTCAGCAAGTTCTATGAAAACATTAAATCACAATGGATAAAATATTCATCACAAGTTATGCCCAAATCATATTAAAGTATCGAAATCAATCATGAAACGAAAACAAATATAATCCGAAGCACAATACTACCAAATGTCCTATAATCGGGCATCAACAACGTCGAGCTGAGATGAGGAGAGTCGTGGAGTCAATCCCGATCTCGCTATGCCGTAACAGACAACCGGGAGCTTAGCGTCATGGTGGTGATGACGGAGGCCGAAAGGTGGAAACGGAGCTGACCATGGCGGAGAGGAGGTAAACGACAGCGATATGGTGTGAAAAAGGGGCGAAAATGACCAAAGGACAGCCCGGAATACGAACAGCCGCGGGTCGCGGAAAACGTTAATTTTCGGCGGGTCTCCGGAAAACGGTGGCGGAAATGGGATCCGAAGGTACCGATGGAAAGCTCTGATGATGGGGAGTTCAGATCAGGTCCGGGGAGGTGAGAAGTCGCGGAAATGAGCAGGATCTAGCCTGGAAGATGAAGAGTCGCGGCGGCTAAATCACGGATTCCGGCAGTTTTCGCGGCGGCTGAAGCTAGGGAAGTGTAGATCGGCTATGGGGAATGAAGATCTACCCTTGGGGAGCTGGAAAGTCACCGGGAAAAAGCCAAAATGGCCGGGAAAAGACAAAACGACGCGGGGGTGGAAGACGAAGCGTCGCGGGTGGTGGTTGGCCACGGTGGGTGATGAACGATGATGGTGATCTGTGGTCGAGGAAGCCGAAGAGTCGCCGAGGTGGAAGACGAAGGGTCGCCGGAGGTGGAGGAAGACAAGGGTCGCCGAAAAACGCTACGATGGCAGCCTCCTGTTCACGCGATCTGCACTTTCTTTTATAGTGCATATTGCAAAATTTCAGTTTAGTCCCTGCACAATTGAAAAGTGACAAAATCAGCCCCTTAAAACATAACATTTTACTCCCTAAACAGCATAAATGAGACAAAATCACCCTGGATCCATAAACCACAACCTAATATCAAAATTATATTCCAAAATCATTCAAACATTAGATTCATAAGAAAAAATATTAGGAAGCGATTTTCGTGAATAAATCATAAATTCTTTATTGTCTCAATATACTTCAATTTAATCACAAATGGGGTATTTTATCACCAAAATAGAGTCACTTTCATGACTCTAACACACATCCCCACTTACTCTTTGCTCGTCCTCGAGTAAAGTAAAGGAACTCTTTCAACACTCTCACAAAACCATACACCACCAATTCATCAACAACCAAGACATCATCAAAAGTAAAGTGAAGAATTGAACATAACAAGTAAAAAACACAATCCTAATAAAGAGCTAAAGTTTTGTCAAGATTTGCCTATCTCCATTCAAGCTTCTCAAACACACATTTCATATCATATCACAATGTTAAAATGTCATGCAAAACTCCCAACTTATGTACACGCAACATAATGTCATTTTCCACACAAGATTTTGACATATAATTTCTTTTTCATTCATCACCTTTTTTTTTTTTTTTTTTTTTTTTTTTGGTCTTAACTTCTTAAGCTTTCTAGAAGGTCCGTGTAACGGGCTTAGGTCAATGACTCCAAACCAGATGGCTATAGGGCACTAAATGTAAAACACCCCTCGGACTACTCACCCGAACCAACTAGGCTACAAGTCAAGATTATTTCTATTTCTTTTCTTTTTTATAAAGCTCATGATATGAATGATTTCTTAAGCTTTCTAGAGGACCCATGTAACGAGCTTTAGGCCAACCATCCCAAGCTAGATAGCTTTAGGGGATAGGTGTAGACACCCCTGAGCGTACTCACTCGAGTCAACTAGGCTACAAATCATCACCAAATCATCAAGCAACATTTAAGCACTTTTTATACAGGCAAGATAATAAATGAAAATTTGCTCCATGGGCATGTAAAGTATGTGGGAGACTTGCATAACACTAAAACACATGATATTTACACAAAACAGTGTCTAACCACAATTATGGACAAAATAGCACAAAACAGAACCAATAGTTCAATGTTTAAACCATGGTGCACAAAAAATTTTCAAAAACCTCACAAAACCTTTCAACTAGCACTTTAATTGCTTCTAAAATGGTAATTATGCATGAATTCATGAAAAAATTTAAAAAAACCCACTTTAGTTCACTTAACATTTTGGACTTACAAGAAAAGATCACATATTTCAACAAAAACATCCATGCCACAAAAATTTAAGCACACTCTCACAAAAGCATCATCAAAAACACTTCACAAAAAAAAATATCACAATCTCCACAAAAGTCTCATCACACACTTCACAAAATTAAAATCAAATCAACACTCCCAACTTCAAATGTCATTGTCCTCAGACCCCCAACTACAAATATCCTCCCCCACTTAGATCAAACTGATCTCAAATGGCAATATGATCAATCATATAAAATTGTCCAACAAGAAATCTAACAATAACAGCATATAAGGTGGAGAGATACAACCTCAGAACAAGGTGGGGCTGTCATCAGCAGAGTTTGGGGAGCATGCATAAGCGTAGCCTTGGACTAGTAATGAGTTCCCAAACATGACAATCCTGCGAAGACAAAAACAACAAAAACATAAAAGCAATAAAAACATATTTACAAAGATGGGTTGCCTCCACAAGCGCTAAGTTTAAAGTCTTCAGCCAGACTCAGTGCACTGACATGACTAAGTGGTTCTAATAAAGAACACTCCTCACTACCTCCATCATTAAGCCATCGACATAAGGTTTAAGTCTTTGGCCATTTACCTTAAAAACTTGTTCCGTTTTTGGGTTTCGGATTTAACAGCTCCGTGAGGGAAAACATTAAGAACAATAAAAGGGCCATCCCATCGTGACCGAAGCTTCCCCGGAAAGAGGCGAAGCTAGAGTTAAAGAGTCACACTTTTTGATGGAGAGAATGACTTCCTAAATGTGTTTATCGTGAAAAGCTTAGTTTTCTCTTTAGAGATGCAAGAGTTTCATAAGCTTCGTGTCTTAGCTCATCTAACTCCGAAAGTTGGAGTTTCCTATGGTCACCGGCCGTGGTCATATCAAAATTGAATTTCCTTGTGGCCCAATATGCTCTATGTTCAGTTCTACAGGTAAATGGCATGCTTTCCCAAAAACTAACCGATAAGGGGACATGCAATAGGGGTACGATATGCGGTTTGATAGGGCCAAAGTGCATCATTTGAAGCATTGACCAATCCTTACGATCGGGCCGTACCATTTTCTTAGATAGTCTTAATTTCCCCATTAGCACGTTCCACTTGTCCACTAGTTTGAGGGTGATAAGGTGTGGCAACTTGATGGGTGATTGAGTACTTTTCAATAATGAGCCAAAGTGCCTATTGGTGAAATGTGAGCCACCATCACTGATGAGGCGCGCGGATGACCGAAATGGCTAAAGATGTGCGATTGAACAAAGTTAACGACCACTTTATGATCATTGGTCTAGTGGCAATGGCTTCTACCCATTTAGACACTAATCAACTGCAAGCAAGATATATCAAAGCCAAAAGATGAGGGAAATGGACCCATGAAATCAATACCCACACATCAAACACTTCTACAATCACAAATAGGATTCAGGGGCTCATATCTCGTCTACCAATATTCCTACTTTTTGACATGAAGTACAAGCACGACAATAAAAGAATGCATCACGAAAAGAGAGGGCCAATAGAAACACACATGGAGGACCCCTCTTGCCACTATAATGACCACCACAAGCATAGAATGACAAAATGCAAGTACATACTAAACTCGTGGTGGGAAACACATCCCTAACTATTGGTCTGCACACACCCTGAAAAGGTCCGGGTCTCCCAAAAATAATGCTTGATGGTTGCAAAGAATGATCTTTCTGAGTTTTGGTCCACCTATGGTAATGTCCTACGGCCAAGTAATTGACTATAGGGCATCAAGGTGCTTTGGATTGGGATATCGCAAACAATTGCTCATCGGGAAAGATTCATTTAAACATTGACCAGGGACAAACTCTGTAAAGAGTCTAGACAAGTGGTCGGCGACCACATTATCAATAACCTTTTTATCTTTGATTTCTAGATCAAACTCTTGCAACAACAAAATCCATCGAATTAGCTAGGTTAGTGTCTTTCTTGGCTAACAAAACCTAACTGCAACGTGGTCTGTAAAGACAACTATCCTAGACCCAAGAAGATAAGAACGGAACTTATCAAGGGAAAACCCTACTGCAAGCAACTCTTCCCGTGGTGGTGTAATTACATTGAGCTCTCGGGAGGGTCTTGCTTGCATAGTAGATCACAACGGGCTTTTTATTCCCCCGTGGCCAAGGACGCACCAATGGCATGTCCGACGCGTCACCCATCACTTCAAAAGGTAGGTTCCAATCAGGAGGTGTGATGGGTGCTGTGGTCAACGCTTCCTTCAAAATGGTAAAGGCAATCATACAGAGTCATCAAAAACAAATGGCACATCTTTAGCAAGCAAATCACACAAAGGCTTGAAGATCTTGCTAAAATTCTGGATGAAACGCCTATATAAAATCCTGCATGGCCTAGGAAAGATCTAATTTGTTTGACCGACGAAGGCGGGGGTAGTTGAGAAATCAACTCTACCTTTGCCTTATCCACTGATATCCCCTCCTTGGAAACTACATGACCTAAGACAATTCCCTCTTGAACCATGAAATGGCTCTTTCCTAACTAAGAACAAGATTTGTCTCTTTGCAACGTTTTACACACCAACTCAAGTTTTTCGAGAAAATCATCAAAAGATGTACCAAACACAGAAAATCATCCATGAAGACTTCAAGGAATTGACCACCATGTCAGAAAAATATCGATAACAGCACCTTTGAAACGTGCGGTGGCATTGCACAACCCGAAGGGCATGCGACGAAAGGAAACGTGCCAAAAGGACATGTAAACGTGGTCTTTCCTGGTCTTCGGGGCAACTGGTACTTGGTTATATCGGAATAGCCATCCAGAAAACAATAGAAAGCTTGCCCTGCGAGTTTTTCTAGGATTTGGTCAATAAATAGGAGGGGAAATGATCTTCCTAGTGGCTAGGTTGAGCTTCCTATAGTCAATGCAAACTCTCCATCCTGTGGGAGTACGGGTAGGAATTCGTTCACCTTTTTCATTTTCAACAACAGTGAGGCCATCTTCTTAGGTACAACATGGGTTGGACTCACCATGGTTTCGGATATAGGGTAAATGATACCCGCATCAAGCCATTTGTCACCTCTTTCTTCACTACCTCCTTCATGTTCGGGTTTAACCTTCTTTGAGCTTCATGCACCGGTTTAGCATTTCCTTACAAATATGCGATGCATGCACAAAGAAGGGCTAATCCCTCGCAAATCGGCTACCGACCAACCGATTGCTTCCTATGTGCTATCAAGACCGCCACTAATTGTCCTCTTGCTCACTATCTAAGTTGGCGGCAATGATCACGGGTAAGGTCTTGTTGTCCTAGAAAAAATACTTCAGAGTATCAGGCAAGGCTTCAACTCTAAGACTGGTGGAGACTCAATGGACCTCGGTTGTGTCGTCTTAGACAAAGGTGGTAAGGTTTCAACTTGATGTTCCAAGGTCGACGCTCTAAAGTGGGCGACCTAGCTATATACGCACTAACCTCTGAATCTCAGACACGACACTAAGCTAGAATCTCTCAACAAATGGATTCATAAGAGTGTAAATTGCATCTCACACAAACATCTGTGGGGCATGAGTCTCCACTAGACTGTAATAGCATCAACTATGAAACAACTCGTTATCGTCCTCACGCATTGGTCCTAACCCAGCATTAAACACATTAAGTCTCAATTTCCTATTCCCAAAAGACACTCCATCTCTCAGATCTACAGTTAATGCAAGCATTTGCCGTAGCTAGAAAAGGTCTCCCTAAAATAATCGGTGGCATACTTCCACTGCTCGTATACTCCTGTCTAAGACAAGAAAACCACCGGAAAATATAGTTCCTCAACCTAACTAACACGTCCTCAATTAGGCTCCTAGGCATTTTGACCGATCGGTCAGCTAACTTGAGTATGACTCAGTCGACTTGAGCTCACCTAAGTTAAATGTTCATACACGGAAGTAGGTAATAAGTTCACGCTCGCCCCTATCTAAGAGTGCTCTATCAATCGTGACATTACCTATCACACAAGAATAATGAGCTCCAGGATCCTTTAACTTAGGGGAATGCGGTTTGAGACAACCGCACTAACATTTTTTTGGCAAATGTACAGTCTTAGGTGTGTGAGATTTCATTTTCCTCTTTTGCGTGCACAAGTGCTTTGAGGAATTTGGCATAAGCAGGTACTGCTTAATGGGATCTAAGAGTGGAATGTTAATCTGCACCTGCTTAAACAACTCAATCATTTCATCCATCCTAGCGCTTTTCCTAGTAGTGGGAACATTTGGGGGCTCTAAGCACTGAGGAAAGGGTGCTCTCGGTATGTACGATGCAGGGGATGGTTCATTCTCCCAACTTTTTCCTTACCCGGTCTCTGAACACTTAACTCAACAAGAGGCTCACTCTCACTCTCTTTGGCTGTCTCTCCTAGACTTCCTTCTCTTACCCGGACGTTTACTTCCCTCTCAGGCCTAATTAGCTCTCGGCCGCTCCGAAGAGTCATCACGGCCTTAGCTTGTTCGAAAAACCTCTTGCTGAGAAGAACCACTAGGGTTACCTTGACTTGACTAGGCAATGGCTTTGTTCCCTCCTATTGAC
This sequence comes from Pistacia vera, assembly GCF_008641045.1. Taxonomy (NCBI): domain Eukaryota; kingdom Viridiplantae; phylum Streptophyta; class Magnoliopsida; order Sapindales; family Anacardiaceae; genus Pistacia; species Pistacia vera. The sequence continues at coordinate 178,942 of NW_022195049.1, read as the reverse complement.
TGCTTGGCTATTGACCATATGGGTCTCTAGCTTACTAATGGATGGGATGGGAATGTAGAAGTTGGTATTCTGCTCTAAATCTGGAACCTGCATTCATGGCGGCTTTTTGTTCCTGCATGGTTTGAAGCATTTGAGCCATCATGATTCTAGTGAACTAGACACCGGAGTAGGCTCTGACGGGAGGTGAGAACCTAGGTTGGATGGGTGGTTGGATGAAGGTTGCTCCCTATAATGCCTTGCTGATGGAAGGATTGTTCCTGTATGGCATGTTATAGGGACATTCTGAGGTGGTTGTGGCTTCCATGAAAAATTAGGGTGGTTACGCCACCCAGGATTGTATGTGTTCGAGTAGGCATCGCTCCGTCTCTGGAAGCCTTGTGCAACTTGCACTTGCTCCTCAAAAGGGTCAGGGACAGGTTCCTCAACCGGATGGTCAAGAGTGGAGTGCATGGCAAAAACATCCTGATTGCCTTCTGAGATGATTGTGTAGAGGGTTGCCCTTGTATAGATACAAACTGGTCAAATCGGTGGGCCAACACCTCTAACTTAGAACTAATGTCATCTAACGTGACACTCATATACGCCACCCTTCTTGGATGGCTGCTCTGAGATAGGCATTCTAGACGCAGAAATGTGGTGCATTGAATTTTCACTTAAGGTCTCGAAGAGTTGCCATAACTCATTCTCGTCCTTGTGCATAAATGTTCCTCCACAAGAGGCGTCTACCATATTCCTATGCCTCTCGGTTAGTCTGTCATAGAAACTACGAACTAATTGCCACCTAGGGACTGCATGATGGGGACACTTCCTAAGCATTTCCTTCAAACGTTCCCAACTCTCATAAATGAGCTCAATCTGAGCAAAATGAGCTTAACTTGAGAGCAAAACAAGCTTAACTTGAGAGCAAAACGAGCTCATCTAAGCAAAATGAGCTCAATCTAAGCTAAACAAACTCAATTTTAGATCATAACGAACTCAATCGAAGCAACACGAGCTCAACTTGAGAGCAAAACGAGCTCAATCTTAGCAAAACGAGCTCGTCATTTGGGAAACATTTGTACATCACTCATTTCCCTCCCAAATCCAAAAAGAATTTGTATCAATCTAATTCATCACAAATCAAAATATAAGAGACATCAATGTAATCAAAACACAAAATAAAAAATAGGCATAGGATGCGGCATATATCGAAATATATGGACAAGCTAACCATTAGCCCCAACTGTGGTGAATCAAATAATCACACCAGTACATCACACGTTGTAGTGATACACAAAATGAAACAAAATGCTAAAAAACCATTATCCAACTTGGGTGAAGCAAATGATCACACCATACATAATAAATTCAAACTGCCAATGAGATATGTTATATGGACAAAAAAAAAATATCTCCCAAATGTCAAATCCAATTCTTTACAATGATTCTGCAGGCACAAGGCTTTTGGCTACCATAAGAAGAGCCACAGCACAAGAATTTCCTATACACTGCCAAAGAGTTTAATGTCACTATCACTTCCCTTTATTGCAGATGCTTCCTCCTGCCAACCAGCCTTTGAGAGGTTTGAGAATTTTTTGAATTCTGTTTGCCAGCAACCTCTCTGAGATCATTGTTTTGTACCATGCCTTTCCAGCAGCCTTTATTGCAGATGTCTCCTCTCCTCTTGCCAACCAGCCTTTGAGAAGTTTCCTCTCATTGTTTGCCAGGAACCTGCAGACATGTCAACTTTTGTAAATAAAAAAAAAAAAAAAAACACGTAAAAAAGTTACAGAGTGGGTAGGTAAGAAGTTCACTCAGTCCGTGTCTTTCGGTAAAGCTTCATATAAGCATGACACCTGCAGCATCAGCACCACAACCCAAGTATCAACATCAACATCACATAAAGTACAAAATTCGAAGTCCAACTTTCATACCTTTTTATTGGGTTCTACTTACTGAAAACGGATCCATCTGCCCATGGAAGCAGTCGACAGCCCAGCCCTACCGACAATCTCTCATTGTTTCGTCATTCAACCCATCTATCGGGGTGTTGGTCATGTCGAACTCAATAAATTTCAGGGCATATGCCCCACATTCAGCACTATAATAGGAAAAAGACATTAGCATCAGAATAAACTTATAGAACAATTGTATTATGTAAGTTAGTTTTATACAAAAGTTACCTTGACTCATTTATTGAGCCGGTAGAGTGCTTAATTGGCCACTTTCCGGTTAGTACTTGATCACCTATGTGCCCAAACATCCCGCTGTCACGTAACAGGTGCGGGAACAACTTGGACAATAGCTCCAACTCGACCTCCAACTGCTTGTCTTGACAAATAATGGGGTTACAGTCAAAGATCTTCAGCAACCCCTCCTCTAGATGCGAAACGACTGCTATCCAGTGCATCTGTTTGATGAGGATGATGCAGTACACTCTTTTAACAAAGGTCTAATCGTGGCGAAATTTGGGCCGATCCCCCCGTATATACTGCATAATTCTATCATCAAAATGAAAATCATCAGGGATGCAGTCCAACTGTACTGGGCCAATCTTTTTCGTTTCGGTCCTTTTGCTGCACCACTAGCAACGACATTTTTAATTAAAGTGTGATATGCCGAAACAAGCATTTGGCCAAATGCTACATCGGTGATGGCACAGTCGAGATACAACAGATCACCATCAGTAGTCTGTCGTAGCCTCATCAGTGCCAATATCTCATTGATGTGCTACATCAAATAAAAACAACAAGATAAGTATAGAAAACATAGGCAAAAATAAGGAAAATTAAGCGAGAATAACTCACCGAGTCCTCAAGCCACGTGCCCATCGTCAATAACTTCCTAAACCATTCCCGGGATAATCCCCTGTCTTACACTTTATATGGCCATTACTTCCTGATCCATTATAATGGGCATAGAAGAGTTTTTTCTTTTCCTCTATTGGCCTATACAAATTGACATTTGAGTCCAATTTCCCTTGCCCACTTCCTCCCCCTTCCTCCATTTTTACATCCCAGCTTCCTTCGCCTCCCACCTCGCCCTCCTCCATTATCACCGCCCCACTTCCTCCACCAACCTCCTCAACCTCCTCCATTTCTTGTTCTTTCTCCATTTGTTTCTTAATTTTCTTATTCTTTACCTGTATCACTACCATGTAAGGCGATTTCACAAACTTGCTCATTCGGCTCTCTCTTTTCAAGCCAGTTTGCACTTCAACCACCTTTGATTCTCCACCAACTTCCTCTCCATTGTACCAACTTCCTCCTCTACTGTATCAACTTTCTCTCCTAGCTTATCCACTTTCTCCTCCATCCTTTTCATGCACTCTTCCATCTTGTCAAACCTTGCATAAACGGCTGTTGTAAAACTCTCAAACAGGCCATTTATGAGGTCAACAACCTCATTCTCCCAACGTCAATGTCTCGGCAAAGCGGTACTTGTTGTACCGGTTTGCTGAGGCATACGAACCTCTTCCTCCCTTTTCTCCTCCTCATCCTCGGGCCTCCCGCCCATTGGAGCTTCATAATCCTCCTCGACATCAACGACATTGTCAAGCAATAGCCCTGCAACTGCCGTCACATGCGTGACCCCTTTTAGGTCCTGCATCAGGCGGTCTATCCGTTCATCCCTTCCATCATCCATTGCTTTGAAAGATGTGACATAGTCCTCTTCTGTTTCATCCTCAGTAGCGGTAAAAAAACAAAATCAATCAAATTGAAGCAAAATAAAAAAGCAACTGCATATTCAAAAGTTTAATTCTTTAATCTTACCCCAGCCGCTTGAATCTCAATCTCTATTTGGTCGTAATCCGAATGGTTACACTTCCGGACATGCCACCGCAACATCCTAGGAAATTATCGTTGCACATCTGTAATAGCGGCTTTCTACTCAAATACTCATAAAATATACATAATGAAAACACATGGAAAATAACATAAATAATTGGGCCCAAAATTTTCTTTCATTAAACATATATATGTATATAGATATTCTTTACACAAAAATTGTATCATGTACAAAACTATCAAAAACAAGGTGGACAGTGTAGCCATTTCCCTTCGCTTGCCGCGCCCATCCGACTGTGTCCTCACCTAGATCCTGCAAAAACATGGAAAACAACGGGGTGAGCACAACTAATTCTCAGTAAGTAAATCCTCTACTCATCTAACCCCGTAACTCTCTCTGATTCTTTCCTTACAATTCTCATTTACTCTTTCTTTTCTACTTCTCTGTGTTTTTTTCTTTCTCATAACTTTTTTCTACTAACTCTTTTTAGTAAGTCACGGCCCCATCTTACCGGAGGCACGGCCGGGACTCGCTCCCGCTCTCTGTGACTTCTACTCGTTCTTAGCCGATCGGACTTGGTTATGCATGGATTCGAAACCCTTGGCCATGTGAGTATATAAACTCTCTCTCAGGTACTCTCGGCTGCATGCATTCTCACGGGCTACACTACTTCTCTCTCTCATACTCATGCTACTCTCTCAATGCGGCGTACATGCGGGAATACTCTACTCATTACTCACGGGTTCCCCATCGCACAACCTACTCTATACTCTTTTCTCTCTTTTATTCTCTAGTGCTCAATCTCTCTTTCTCTTTACTATTAGAGTTGCTTATTCTCAACATTCTCTACTCTTTCTCAAACTAGTACTCATAGTGTAACTTATACTCAAAAGTCTCTATTCTCTCTCAAGCTATTACCCATTACACAAGTAATGCACATGGGTGGTCTATGCTCATTAATGCAATTAGGAAATGCCAAGATTCCATGTTGCAAGAATTAAGGGTCACAACTCATGCTCATACTTCTTTTAGGCATTTCATCAAACAATTCATGTGCATACAAAAACTCTACTCTAATTACTTCTCCACTTCATTCTCTAGCCATCCAAAATGGGAGAAAACTCCCTCATATAACCATAATCCCTGTCAAAGAAAGCATTTCCAAATAGGTTTACACAACATCTCCCAAAACTTCATCTCAATTTCCACTTCTCCATACACATTAAAACACTTCTCATACATGAAGTGTATCCAACAACCATAAAATAGCTACTCATCTCAACTCAATTTCTCATCAAGCATACTACATACTTATACATGTATACATCTCTACTCAATCTCTACTCAAAAGCTTATTCAAATCTCAACTTGGTTGGATTTACTTACCTTGTGAAAAAGTAACTTCTCTAGTACTTTTCCTTTCCCTTATTGTCTTGTCTTCTCTCTACAACTTAAAATAATAACAAGAACAATAACAACAATATAAGACTTCAATATAACCATAAGCAAACTCACATCTAAAGCAAGAATCCTTACCTTAGGATGCTTTAGATAAAATCTCTACTAAAATTACCCAAAAGCTCTCTTAAACTCCTTAGAAATCTTCGGAAAAATTGAAAGGAAGTAGAGAATGAGAATGGCAGTGGAAATGGATGAAATGAAGGGTTTATTTCACTTAACCCTTTTTAGCTCATATTATAACCTTCCTTTCCCATTTTGCCCTTGCTCTTTCTTAGAAATTCCATCTATATCCTTTGATTTATTACAATCACACCCCCACACTAAACTATTCTCCATGAAATTTTCTTACGTTTCACTCCCCACTTTTCCCGCTAATTAGGGGTAGAATGGTCATTTTACCCCTATGGAGAAATATCTAGAAACCTCAATACACATTTTAGTTGACTCGTCGCCGTGGCGAAGAAACTTCTGTCACCCCAACGAAAAATTATAGAGCCAACACCGCCATACACAAAGCCAACGTCGCCATGGCGAAGATTGCAATTCCAAAATTCCTCAAGTTTCAACCAATTTCAAAGCAAACACTCAACCAACTCAACATACAAACTCAATTAAAGCTGAATCCATGAACATTTAAACAATACAGCAAATCTTCACTACGTACCTCAAGTGGGGTGTTACAACATCCAAACTGTTGCTCCTCCCCCCCTTCCCCGCCTTAGCGAAGACAGGGATGACCGCGTACATCCAAGCCTACATTGTAAAAAAACAATCCATATCATAATTCAAACACATATATTATAAAAAATATAACAGAGAGCTATTAATATTTACCTGCATTGCCCATGGGAAGCCAAACAAATTATACGTGCTTGGTTTAGCCTTCCCGCCCCATTTGGCATGCTTTAACGCCATGTCTGGTTTTTTCAGGCTCTTGATGGTTCGCTCAAATGATATTCGTCCCCACAGATAAGAATTAAAGAACTCCAAGTCGCTTGCAAACAATAACCAATCTTTCTCAACAGCTTTTGTTGAGTCAGCAGCCAATAAGATAGAGTGTAAAAACGATAGCAAGAACACTTTTATCTTCTCTCCATCATTAAATCGAACTGTTTGTAGCCTCTCCTCCAAAACGTGTCCTGTAATAGACTTTGCCCCCTACAAAACCTTCTTACGAAACCTTGTGGCTCCCGGACTCGTCCTTATTGCGTCTGCCTCCACCCTTATTTGGCACTTCCCCGCATCCTAAGCCCGTCACCAAGGTATACTCCATCATCCCAAACCATAGTGGCTTTCCGTCCACCACGAACCACATTTCATTTTTTTTTTTTTGTTGCATTTTACTAAGTGCATCAACATGTAATGCACTCCCTGCCCCCAAAATGCCTTTTTCCAATTTGTTCCCATTCTTAAAAACTGACTGAAACAAGTGCGAATGAAATCTCTTTCACCACGCCTCATTCTAGCTAAAATGACCCTTATTCTATCAAAAACATCCCAACTCGACCTCACCGTCACCCTTGCAGGGAAGTAGGATACCTTCTCACTTATAAGCTCCAACTCATAGTCTCTAAAGTTTACAGTCCGCACAATCTGCACAATCGATATAAACAAAATGTCAGCAACAAAAATAAAACAAAACAACTAATAAACAAAATATTAGCAACAAAAAATTACCACTGTAGTCGCTTAAGCAATTTCGGATCGCTTAAGAGATCTTACTCTGCCTCATGCAAGATCGCTTAAGCGATTTGAAATCGCTTAAGCGACCAAGAGTAAATTGAGAATCTCTTAAGCGATACAAAAGATCGCTTATTATATGTGATTCTGCCTCGACAAGATCGCTTAAATCACCTAAGCGACCAAGAGTAAACACTTATGATCCCTTAAGCAATACAAAGGATCGCTTAAGCGATCTTAGATCTGGGCAGACGATTATGAGTATAACAGATTAATCGCTTAAGCGATACAAATGATCGCTTAAGCGACAAAACAAGCAATATTCCCAAACAATGTACCCTTTCTTCGCCGGCCTCCTCCTCGTCGCCTGAATCCTCGGACAACTCCTCCTAGCCTGAATTCTGATCGAAATCCTCCTCCTGGCCTGAATTCTCACCTGACTCCTCGTCTTCAAAACCGTTTGCCAGTTTTTCCCTCTATTCTTATGCCGCCAGCGTCTCCTCTGCATGTGTACCACCTTCACTGATCGGATGATCTACCGGAGCAGCCATTGAACTGCTTACGCCACCGGAATCTAGGATTAGAAGTGACGTTGGGTTTTCCTCCTCATTGTGAGTGTCAGCCATGGTTTTGGACTGAATTTGGTGTCAAAGTTTGCAGTTTCGATCGGAAATATGGGCTGTATTGCCGAAAATCACACAGATTCCGTTTAGGGTTAAGGAAATCAATTTTAGGGTTCAACAAATTGATCGAAAATCGCAACTATATCGCCGAAAATCGAGACTGTAATTGGTTTAAGCTTCAAGAAATTGATTTAGGGTGCAAATTTACAGGTGTTCAATCAGAAAAAATCGCGTCTCCCTTTGGTTCAAGATATCGCTTTTTGCCCTAATGAATTTCAATTAAGCGAGGTGAATAGTAGGGCTTGTTTTGAGAAATTTCAAATTTTAAAAACTTTCATTATTTTTTATTCAGCCCACATATGTTTTAATCTTTTCATTTTAACCCATTTTACGTGTTTAATTAATCCTAACTATGTCACGTCATCTTCTCTAAATTAAAAAAAAAAAAATGAAAAACAGTTTCAAGGCCATTTTCTTAAATCAAAACTTGGGATGGCCGGGCAGCTAAATTTTCTCGTAGGTTGTTGGCCAACTGCTGCTGGCGGTTCTCATAACCATCTACGCCATCGCCAACACTTTGGGTAGATCTCAGGTCAATCTATCCAACAGTGCAAAGAGGGGAGCCATTGTTGACGGCATTTGGCCAGAAAAGTGATAAACGTTTCCCGCTTTTTCGATCAAACATCGTTGTCGATGGCTTCAACATAGTCAAAAATCAGCCACATCACCAGCCTTTCCCTTAGTCCAAATCATGGCCCTACCCCTCGTGAATCCACCTCAACATCGGTGGTTGCTGAGATACTGTAGAAACGACTGAAGGAGGTTAAGATTAGCAACGAAGAAGGAGAGAGAAGTGGATGTGAAGATAAAACTGAATGGTGGTGGTGCAAGTACTAGTTTTGATGAAAAAAACTTGAAAGAAATGAGAGGTATTTGGGGAGAATTTGGGAAGAGGGAGAGGCGGGAAAGATGCAATGGAGAATTGGTGATATCTATGAAGGAGGGAAGGCAACTGGAGATGAAGAAGAAAGGTATTGAAATTGAATAAAAAGAAACAAAGGAGACCAGAGATGCAGAAAAATCCATGTCTATAAATAGTGTGAGAAGAAGGAGAAAGAAGAAAGTAGAACAGAGAAAGAAAAAAAAAAAAAGAGAAGAAAAGAAAAAATTAGGTTTTTGTTTTTCAACTTTATATAGGGGTTAAATGTCATAATTATCCTTCAATTATTTTCTAAAATTACCATTATATCCTTATACCATGAAAAATAGCGGAAAAATTGGATGGATGGATGGATGGGAAAATGTAAATTGGATGGATGGATGGGAAAATGTCATTTTGAAAATTTTCGGGTGAGAACTGCCCTTAGGCCAAACCTTTGGCAGGAACATGTCGTGTACTCTTCTTAAAATCCAGTCATACATGGTACGGCCTTTGGGGAAAAAAAAGTGAAAATCCTACTTAAATAAAAGAGGAGAGCTGACAATTAATTACATCCCTTTGGGGTTGTTTTTCATAATCGAAAAGAGGATTCCCGAATCATGCATCTATGAAAAATATAATTAAATATAGGAGTGTTGTTTCGTACAAAATAAAGATTTCAAAAGTCAAACAAATTCATTTGACCGCAATTGCTTATTAACATCATTTTTTTTTTGATCTGAGTTATGACTCGTATATAGGGAGAATGACAATTGCCCACCCAAACTAAGGCATAAGTAAGTTTTCCCACTCGAAACATTTCAGAAACAATTTCCTACCCATTGTTAAGATCTGTTACTAAAATCCGTTAATTGACATGGTACAATTAGTGTAAGGACAAAAATGTCTTTTACTATAATTTTTAATGAGGCTGAATAACTTTTTCCTACCCAAACTTTATTAGATGTATATTTCACCCATAGTTTGGTTTATATTACTTTTATGGTTAATAAATTTTAAAAAATAAAATAAACTTAGTTATTTAAAATAAACCATGGACTTGCAGGTTGTTGGCGACACAATCGGTGCTATTGGGTAGATCGTTGGATGATCTATCAGACGGCACAAGCAGGGAAGCCACTAGTGATGGCTATTCCTCGAAAAACACTGGAGACTATTTTGTGAAATACTCTTCGACGTCCTTTTCTGACAAAACGGCTTCATCGAGGGACTCCTCATTTACATTGTTGGGTAGATCGACGACTGATCTATCCAAGGACATAGACAATGTGGCAAGACTTGTCGTTGACGACTGACCCAAGATTCTACCGGTGGCGGTTGTTAGAAATGGCTTCACCAAGGGACTCCTGGTTTACAACGTTGGATAGATCGTTGGTCGATCTATCCAATGACACCAATGAGTGGTCGTACTCTCATCCGAAGATTGAACATAGATCTTGTTGATGATGGTTGTTGGGAAACGACTTCACTAAAGGACTCCTCATTTACACTGATCTATCCAACGACACCAATGGAGTGGTCGTACTCTCATCCAATGATTGAACATAGATCTTGCTGACGATGGTTGTCGGAAAATGACTTCACTAAAGGACTCCTCATTTACATTGTTGGATAGATCCAACAGCACAGCAATGTGGTTGGACTCGTCACCATACGCTAAACCCAAATCCTATTGACGGCGGTTGGCCAACATACACGCCAACTAATTTTTATTCTTCATGGATTTTTTTTAAATTTAAATAAAAAAATGAAATTGAATATAGGGATTTAAATGGCTAATTCCCAAGTTGGTGAAGGTAATCGTTATGTGTTTGTAATTTCGGGTTGTAAATCATATTAACCCTATAATATATATTGGGCAATCAAACGATAATGCCCTTCTGCCATTAAAACTAACGTTTGAATTTTAACGATGGGTTAAAAATTTTTTCTTTAAAACATTCCGGGTGTCAAATTACTTATGCCTTAGTTTGGGTGGGAAATTGTCATTATTCCCCATGATATATTCCAAACACATGCCAAATTTCTATTAACCAATTAGATGACATCATCATGTTACTGATATAAATGCAAAATTTAATATGGGACAAGTAATATGCTCCTACTTACTATTATATTTCTTTTAATCTTGTTGGACTAAATTGTTGGCGTGGGTTTTTTTTTCTTTTTTTAATTTAATTTAATTTTTTTCATTTAAGTTTATAAGGACATTATCGTGGTGATGTCATGAGCTTTCTTTTATGTCCTAATTCCTTTACACATGCATCTCAATTGACAAATTAAGACATGGTTGAATTTTTAACCTATACTATTCTAGCTTTAATTCAATTTTAAAAAACAGATATTTTAATTGATGCCATGAAATTGATCTCAATTTTCAATAAAATTGTAACTATTTTGAAATGCTATCCATTTAATGATGCTTTGTGTATGTATTATTTTTAAAAGAGTAAACTACTTTTTCTCACCCAAGCTTTGCCTTAATGAACCTTACCACGCAAAAAAATTCAAAATACCACTTTTCCACCAAAAGTTTATATTCTATTAATATCCTAAATACATTTCGATTTTTCAGCCAGTATTCAGCGAGTTTCCAAAAGACAGGGTAAGAGGAGTTTTTTTATAGTAGAGGCTGGTGGATCGAATGGTGGTGACCGATTGAATATTCACCACTAAAATCAGTCGAAAATCAATTAAGAACAAAAAACCCTAATTTTACAATGGCCGACAATAGGTGAGAAATCAGGTGCAACAGGGTGAGAGGGGTTTTGTAGAGAGGAGACCAGAGGTTCAATTGGTGGTGACGAAGAGAGTTTTCACCCCGCAATCGGCTTTTAGTAGTATATTAACTTTGAGTGGGGAAGTGATATTTTGAAACTTTTTGGGTAAGAAAATTTATTAAGGCAAAACCTTGGGGTGGGAAAAGGTGTTTACTCTTTTTAAAATGAAATTCATTTCAAGTCATTAGAGTTCGAATCGAACATACAAATTCATGTCAAGAACAACTTATCATAAAGTTATTTAGTTTTTGTTTTTATCAAATTCCAACCTTTATCAACTTTATTATAAAAAAAATGTATAATCATTCAAAGTTGATCACCTTAAATATCATATGAATTTGTTATCCAAAATCACAAATTAGGTGTTTAGCTATCATGAGCACATGACTATTATTTTCTAATATCACATCATAAAGAATTAAAAAATTATTTGGTTTGACAAAAAAATTCTTCAAACAATTATAAAATAAAAAATAAAATATAACATTAGAGAAAACTAATTTTTTTTTCTCAAAAATAGTTTTTGAATATTTATTAAACACCTTTTTAGAGATTAAAAATTAAAAAGTAAGTCTTTTAAATATATTTAAATCACGCTATACATTAAAAAAGGACTAATAAATGGGTTACGGGTCGGTCGCGTATGGAAAAGAAGAAAAAAAACCCTTTCGAAATTAAAAAACCAGCACGGCCGCGGCAACACTAACTCTTGACTGATCAAGAAAGAGGAGTGGGGGTGGAGAGGTTGATACAAAATTTTCAGAGAGGGAGAAAGAGAAAGATGGTGACGTCACCGGTCGTGAACACGTATCCACTGTCGAGCTACACATTTGGGACGAAGGAGCCGAAGATGGAGAAGGACACCTCCGTCGCTGATCGTCTCGCTCGCATGAAAGTCAAGTATGATTTTTGTTTTTATTTTTTTAATTTATATTTTTTAAATTAATAGTTTCTTTGTCGCAAAAACCCTAGATAAACCTCTGCTCAACTTAATTTAACCTAACTCTGTAAGGTTAATTTCCTTGTTTCAAACGATTCATGCGTTGTTTAAACTAACCCTAGCTTTAACGTTTAATTGATCGGTAGCTATCTCTGTGTCAACCGTTGGCTTAGTGAAAGGATCCAAGAGTCGGAAATAAAACCCTAGTTTATGCACATTCTTCGTCATTTAGAGAAAATACTCTTGCTTGTTCTTTGAGAGAGAGTTTGGAAAATTTGCAAAAAAATTGTTATTTTTCTGCGTATTGTAGTTTTACTTTAAATTGTAAAACTTGAAATACTAAAAATACTTTTTGAAAATTGACTGAGCTCTGCCCCTGTAGTTTTAAGTGTGGAAAAAATAAAATAAATTAGGTTTTGATTCAGAGAATTTGTGTAATTGTATGTTTTGAATTGATTTTTTTGTGTAATGCCCCTACAATATGATAATTGCTTTTTAACGTGGGTTGCAGTTATATGAAAGAAGGCATGAGGACAAGTGTGGAAGCAATTTTATTGGTATGTTTGTTTGAGTTACGTTTAACAACTTTGTGCTGTAATTCCATTGCAAGAGATCCTTTTACGATGGTTAACTTTTGTTAGTCATGGTGATAGTTTGTATTTTGTACAGTCTAGATTTTCTTTTGGCCTATGAGTGCTGTTAATGTTTGACGTTGGCATGTTGAATCACTTATTGAGTTTTCATCACATGTAAGATGACAAAAGCAACTAAGATATCAGTTAAATGGTACTTGACCCTTCCTTGTCATCATCTCTTTCTGTGTACACATTGATTTTAGCCTTGGAATGCATTATGTTATAAATCTAATTGATGTACTCAGTTTGCATCATAGTTGCTTTTATTATTGCTATTATTTTTTTAAGAGTATGAAGTAACTTTTTTTCGTATCTATCATTTTCATATCTTTCTGTATTTCCTTGTATAATTCATTACCACAATGTGCAATAATTTTGTATGTTCTTGAATATGCCATGTAATTCTGATGAAAGACAATATGGATTGTGGACTACATATGATTCATCTAGATGAGGAAGGAGAAGTTTGTACAACCTGCAAATTTTTCTGTAATTACAGTCCTAGTGTTCTACTTGGCATTGGTTGATTGTGGTCTCATCTAAGAGCCATACTGAAAGGGGAGAAATTAGTGCTACTCATTGATATAGGATCTTTTAGGGAGGGATTCTGTCATCTTGTTTTAAAGTTAAATTGGTGTGAGTTCCATGTTCCACAAATGCATCTACTCCTTGTTCTACATATTTTTCTCCTGTATGGTCTCTTATTCATTTCAAGATATATATTTACAAAGTTTTGAAAGTTATCAAGATAGTTCGAAATTGTTTCACTGAAAATAATGGTTTTGAAAGGGGAGAAATTAGCACTATTCAGTTTTATAGGTTCTTTTAGAGAGGGATTCTGTCTTCTTGTTTTAAATTTAAATTGGTTTGAGTTCTCGGATCCATAAATGCATCTTTTGGTTGTTCTACATGTTTTTCTCTGTTGTAGATGTGCATCTAAATACTACTGCAACCAAAAAGTGATGCCAAGATGGCCAAGTTGCTGTTAGTTTTTTACGGTTATTGTTCAGTTTATGTTCAGTTTTTAAGCAGTTGTTTTGCAGTTTTTTATATGCTCTGTAACTTTTAAATGCTTTCTAGTGTGAGAGTGTAGTAGGAAAAGTGCAGTTTTATTAATGGGGAATCAGTTTTTCTGCAATTTATCTTCTTAATTTGCTATTATCTTTGCTTTAATTGTTCTGTGCTACAACAAATTGGTATCAGAGCAACCTGAAGGGTTTGTTAAAAAAGGGTATGAGAGTCATGTATATTTGTTGAAGAAAGCTCTCTATGGGCTTAAACAATTGGAGCTTGGTATGGCAGGATTGATGAACATCTATTGGGACTAGGATTTGTGAAGAGTCCTAGTGAGACGACTTTGTGTGTAAAGAAGGTGAGGAATGAAGTTGCTGATATACTTGCTGTAGCCATTTATGTTGATGATTTGCTTGTGACAGGAGGTAATGAGATGCTTATCAATGAGTTTAAAGTTGAAATGTTGAAGGTTTTTGAGATGACTGATCTTGGGAGAATGACTTTTTTTCTTGGGATGGAGGTGAAACAAAGCCAGGAGGAGATTTTTGTATGCCAACAAAAGTATGCTAAGGAGATTCTTAATAAGTTTCAGATGAGTGAGTGTAAGGCTACAAATACTCCTATGAATCCTAAGGAAAAATTCAGCAAGGAAGATGGAGCTGAAAAGGTGGATGAGGGGTTGTATAGGAGCTTGATTGGGTGTTTAATGTATCTCACAGCAATAAGGCCTGATATAATGTATGCAGTGAGTTAGTTATCCAGGTTCTTGCATTGTGCTAGTGAGGTTCATCTACAGGCAGCAAAAAGAGTTGTCAGATATATTAAAGGCACAATTGATTATGGTATCAGATTTTCCTATTGTCAAAATTTTAAGCTTCATGGATTTTCTGATAGTGATTGGGCAGGTTCAGTAGATGACATGAGGAGTACAACAGGTTTTTGTTTTAGTTTTGGTTTGGGAGTGTTCTCTTGGTGTTCAAAGAAGCAAGAACTTGTTGCACAAAGTACTGCAGAGGCTGAATATGTAGCAGCTACAGCAGCAGTAAACCAAGCTTTATGGTTTAGAAAAGTGTTAGCTGATTTAGATATGGTGCAAGAAGAAGCCACTCAAGTGTTTGTGGATAATCAAGATGCCATTGCAATCTCTAATAATCCTGTGTTTTATGGTAGAACTAAGCACTTCAAAATAAAACTTTATTTTCTTAGAGATGTGCAAAAGGAAGGGTTGGTTCAACTTAAATATTGTAAGTCTGAAGATCAGGTAGCTGATATATTCACAAAAGCATTGTCCAAGATCAGATTTGAATTTTTGAGACTGAAGTTAGGGGTTTGCAGCAGCTTAGATGCAAGGAGGAGTGTTGTAGACGTACATCTAAATACTACTGCAACCAAAAAGTGATGCCAAGGTGGCAAAGTTGCTGTTAGTTTTTTACGGTTATTATTCAGTTTTTAAGCAGTTGTTTTGCAGTGTTTTTTATATGCTCTGTAACTATTAAATGCTTTCTAGTGTGAGAGTGTTGTAGGAAAAGTGCAGTTTTATTAATGGTGAATCAGTTTTTCTGCAATTTATCTTCTTAATTTGCTATTATCTTTGTTTTAATTGTTCTGTGCTACAACATTCTCCTTTATGTTCTCTTATTCATTTCAAGATATGTATTTACAAAGTTTTTGAATGTTATCAAGGTAGTTTGACATTGTTTCACTGAAAATAATGGTTCTAACATGGTTATTAGTACATGTTTATCCGTCAATATACTGTCCATGCAGTAAATATTTGTGACAATTTCATTTAAAAATTTAGATTTAATGGGTTCTGCTGTGGTAGCAATAGCTCAAAATGGATGCATAAGGTCTAATTTGTTCAAGCCTCAGGATTGGTTCACCTTTATTGTACTAAAGCCAGTTGGGTGGGCTCACTCGTAAGGGGTGTCGGGTTGGCTTGATCAGCATGATATGAACTTGCAGTTTATGGTTTGTAGCAATTATTTTCTCCCCAAAATGCAGCTTTGTGCAGATAATTTTGATTTTATTTTTATCTCCTAGAACCATTGAAATATCTTACAAGCTTAAACTTGCTAAGTTTTCTGCAAGAAATTAGATGCATTTTTCTTTATCTTCTTAGCTGTTTCTCTACTTCATAAGAATATATCTGCACATGATAAAGGTAGTGAATCTTATGGAAAATTACAACTGTGACCAGTGGATTTATAAGGGTTTGAGTTATATAATTTGTTCACCGGGCGGAACTTGCGAAAAATAGGAACAGTAATTTGGCCTGCAAGGAGCCGTATGTTGAAAGTCTTTTGACTGCATCCCAATTTAGTGGAAGGGAAAATATGTTTTTTTGAATGCTGTTATGTTTATCAATTTAGAAGTCTGCAGATGGAAATTTCTCTTGCTATATATGAATGATTTGTTAATGTTTAGTTATTTGATTTGTTACCTTGCCATCCCTTGCTTTTGCTAAAAATTTGCCTTATAATAACATCTTTACTGACATGTCAACTAGCTTCCTTCTTTCACTAGCCTTAGCATGCTGTTGTGTCATGCAGGTTCAGGAACATAATCATCCCCACATACTTCTTCTGCAGATTGGAAACACATTCTGCAAACTTCCTGGTGGGCGTCTGAAGCCAGGAGAGAATGGTATAGTCATTTGCTTTTTTAAAGGTCATAGAGATCTTTTGTATTTCTGTCATGTGCTTGAGTGTTCTTTTTGTATTTGTTTGCTCAGAAATATTTTCTGGTTTATGTCTATACCTTCACTTTTTTGGCAGAAATTGAGGGGTTGAAAAGGAAGCTGACCAGCAAGCTTGGTGCCAATTCACCTGCTCTTGTGCCAGACTGGCAGGTATTCTATCCTGTTTTAGTTTTCATTAGTTTAGCATAGACTCAAGATAGTTTAGATCAATCTCAATGGTAAAGTCTAAGAAATTATCACTTTGGACGAGTATGTTATCGTAAAAAAGCTTGATAGAACACATTTATTTCAACTAGGAATGTGATGGCTGTAATTATAAAGCTTTTTCTAAAGTTTGCAGGATAATTTTGAAGTTTGGAATATTATTTCATTAGTCCTCATCCTTTTGTTGTCTTCTTGTTTCAGATTGGTGAATGTGTTGCAATCTGGTGGAGGCCAAACTTTGAAACCATAATGTATCCATATTGCCCTCCCCACATTACAAAACCCAAGGTAATTTGTGGTTGGAGTGACTTGTTGATTTTACCTGTTGCAGGCATCTTGAATCATTCTTCATCTTATTTTTCTTGGTGTTGCTGATTTTGTGGATTACACCTGTCCCTTCTCATCTCTTTACCCTTTTTTGGTAATGCAGGAGTGTAAGAAGCTTTTCCTTGTTCACTTGTCTGAGAGAGAGTACTTTGCAGTGCCCAAAAATTTGAAACTTCTTGCTGTGCCATTGTTTGAACTCTATGATAATGTCCAGGTATGGAGAATATGTGCCCATTCATCTGTTTACCACCTTAATGTTATCTCAGCATTTTGCTCTGTTGATTATGAGTTTCGAGTGCTTAGCTTCAGACTGCTTGTTTTGTTTGGTATGAGTGTTTTAATTAAAAATAGCTTTGTTGAATTGAAAATTCACCCATGAGGTGAATGGGAAGTACTGGATGCACAATATGGGATTCATAGGCGAAGATAGGAATCTGTTCTGAAATACCTCCAGTGCATTATCTTAGCTCCTTCAATTGTAATTTTCCCCGCTTTTTGAAAACCTACCTCTAATTTCTTGAATTTGATTGGCACAGATATCTCCATCCTACTCTTGCTTCTTTCAGTATTATGAAACGAAATATTCATTATTGTTTCTAGTTTTTTAACAAGTCACTGCACTTATTTTTTGCAGAGATACGGGCCAGTGATATCAACCATTCCTCAGCAGCTTTCTAGATTCCAGTTCAATATGATTACCACATGACTTAAGCATACGGATTTCAAGAGCTCTCACCTGCATGGTACTGTTTAGATTCAAAGAGCTATAAATGCATGAATTCCAAGAGCTGATATTTATACCTTAACAGTTCTTCATGACAGACATTTGAGTCAGTTAAAAGTGGATTTCGTAAGTTATGCAGATGACAGAAGATTAACATTATGACGAACTCTATCATCTATATTTGGTAACTTGGTACTATTTTATTTATTATGTTATTGGATTGAGCTTAGGTTCTTGGGTAAATCTTGGTCTTTTTTCAAGTTTTTAGAGCCATATCATGACTTACGTAGTCTATGAATTGTTTGATAGTATTAATGGTAGAATGTTGTTGAGGAATTACACTGTTGTGGATACGATGGGCTGTGGTGGAGGCATGGTCTGTTTGCAAAATTTTCTCGGCAGTGCTGATTATGCCGCCATTGTAACATCACTGTAGCTTACATGTTGCTGTTGTAACATGACTGTACTATTTAACAAAACCATATCCATACCACATGGATCAAATACATCACGCCCCCCCAACTAAATAAGTGATAAAAAATGCTAGTTTCCATGTATAAATGCTATAATTTTTCTTAAACAATTTACACAACATAGAATGTATTCAGAACCCTTATAAAGGAACATTATACAAATAAATATAGTATTATGTTCATATAGTTTTCTTTTATCCTTTATATTTCTGTCTCGCTCTGCTTAGCATTCTTGAATAATCAAGAGCCAATATTTTGGCTTTATCAATAACCTAGATGGATTGAAGTTAAGACCTCTCAGGTTATTCATTTTGTCATATGAGTAGGGTCTTTGTCTAAGCTTATGAAAATTAGCTTATAAGTATTTGAAATTTTAAGCAATTACGTATTTAGATAACGTACTTATAAGTGACTGGTAAATAGTTGACGTGTTTGATAAAATGTGGCTTATAAGTACATTGTATTATAAAATGACTAAAAAAGATACTACATTAAATAAGGGTATACTATGAAATTTTAAAATTAAACAAGGATAATGTGGTAATATATAGGGGTGTTAACGAGCTGAGTTTTCGACTTAACGAGCTCAGCTCGTGAAAGAGGAATAATACTCGAGCCGAACTACTCCAACTCTTTAGGAGTACAGATTTGAATGATTTAAATATTGTAGACGATGAAGATGAATAATTTAATAAAAAAAATTCATCTAACTGTTTATTTGTGAAGTGTGAATGTATGAATATTACATTTATGTTAAAATTAACTATTAATTAATTTATTATTTTTTTAAATTAATTAAACTTTTAGAAACTTACTAATCTAACCCTGAAAATTACTAAAACCCTTTATAGAATTCTATTTCGCCCCTAAAATATTAAAAAAATAAAAAAAGGGGGAAAAATAAATTTTGCAGGCCCATAGGATCGGTCCTAGGACCGGTCTTGGGCCCATAAGACTGGTCCTAGGGACCGGTCCAAGTCCTAAAATTGCTCATGGGTCCCAGGTAGACCTGGCAAAACGGGTGGGTGGGCCGGGTACGGGCCGGGTAAAACGGGTACGGGTAAAACGGGTACGGGTCTTATACGGGTTGATTTATACGTGTCCATTATTTTGGACCCGTGCCCTACCCTATACGGGTACGGGTGGACCCGCGGGTGGACCGTTTTTTCTCTCTCCAGCTTTCGGTTTTGACAGTTTCACCCCTAACAGTTTTCAATTATGACAATTACACCCCCAAACGGGTGATTGTACATCCTGAAAAAGAGTAAGGACAAAGATTCATACTACTTTTCCAGGTGAACTACCATGAAGTGGAATACACAGTTGCCCGAGCAATGTAGGGGCATACAAGACGAAATTTTTTCTTTCTTCATGATGGCATTTTCCAGTTTTAGGATCAAAGTAGGTCCTCATTTCTTTTGAGTTCGCGAGCTTTCTTTCGTTCTTTGCTAACGAACTCTTTGTTTCTTCGCATTACAAAACGATCAGTTAGAGCTCCTGGAGGATCTGGATAGGATTACTACCTTTGGCTTTCTGTCCGAAGAGAGTCGCAACGCAAGATTGCTCGTGACAACCGCAAATTGTAGAAAATACGATTTTTTCAACTCAGAAGCGACCCTAGAGACCACATCGGAGTAAGCTTGTTGACCTTAGCCTTTTTGATTTCATATGAGCAAACTGTTATAACGATGTTCACGTGAGGACCATGCCTCCAAGGCACCTAAATCACCGCGACCATGGCAATTTGCTTTCCCCGAAGGGTTGCCATCGGACCAGCTGGAGAGGCTCCTAGCGGTTCGCCGTTGGAGAGACATCGGTAGCTAATTAGGCCTGACTTGCGGGCGCTCCCAGCCTTCAGCTGTTCGCCCGAAGCAGAAAACCACTGCCCAAAGGCCTAGAGAGGAGGTAAATTCGGACCGAGGAATTAGAGTCCAAACAGGAGGATTTAGGCGTTCAGCTCGAGAGGTCGCAACCTTACTAAGCGTTGCTCGGGAGGGCACCTGGGGCCATGACCGAATCTCCATCGCTCCCGGGGGTTGAGGTAAGACAACAGGTGACTACAGTCCCCGAGAGGACGTTAGGAAAGGAGCCGATAGAGGGAACTCTACTTGCTATAGGTCAATGCACCCTTGTGCTAGAGTCAGCGGTTAACTACGGATCATTTGCAGCCGGGTCTTTGCTTTGTGGAATGTGGGCTTGCAGAGGCTTTTGAGCAGTTCGTGGCCTCTGGCACCATGGTCCTAATGACCACATCCTTAGCATCTGAGCAAGGTAAATGAGCTGCCCTCAGCGAGGACAATTGTTTTTGTAATATAAAGGACAACTACTTTTTTTTTCGTTATATAGGCCTGCTTTCCATGCACCTATCCCTGCAGAAGGTCCAGTTGGGGGCTGCTGAGGGACTGGTCGAGATGAGGACGAGAATGCCGGCTCAAGCAGGAACTAGAACCGACGAGCATACAGAGACTCGTCCATCGCTCAGGCAGAGCAGTATCTGTCCGAAAGGGGATGCTCATTTCGCGCGGTGGACTTTCAGAAGTCGAGCTGGAGAAGCGCAGCAAGAGGTGAAGGAACTCCAGGACTGTGGCTAAACTTATCAGGAGGCTGGCAAGAAAGACAAGGCACTGCAAACGACCTCCGAGTAGCAGAGAGGGAAATGGGCGATTTGTGGGAGACTCTTGAGAAGTAGCGATCAGTGCTTGAGGCCGAGCTCCACTTTACTTGAGGTCGCGTCACTTCATTACACTGTGGGAGTAGCAGCAGAGGAGGCAGGATTGAGAGTAGGGCTGCAGAATGGACGATTCAATCCATCTTTGCCCTCTGGGAAGAACCCTGAGATGATCTGTCCGACTTCTTGAGGAGTATCAGAACGAACTTGCTTCCATGGCGCGGGCTGAGGCTGAGGCTGAGGAAGCGGCTTGAGGACCCAACCTGGAAGAGGAGCATCGGAGTTTGTTCCAGAGGAGCCCGCACCTGAACAAGCGTCGACGACCAGCTTGGGGAGAGGATCGATGATCTCTCTGTAGTCTTTTTTTACCTGCCTAGTACTTTCTGTTTTTATTATGAATAAGACATCGTTTTTCACAATCTTTCATGAGTACTTACAATTTTCGTATTCTTACATATGAGATCGCATTGTAACATGTTACAATAACATTGAAACAAGTTTATGTGAAATAATTGTATACATGGGAAAATGATTACAAAGAACAAAATTGCACATTTGCTATTTACAAGATTAAGAAAAGTAAAATCTTATAAGGAAACAATTGAGTTCGGATATACTGATAATATGGTCGGAGATGTTCAGCATCCAAGCTTGCGGTACTTTGGAACCATTCAGCCTTTTGAGATGAATAGTCCCCAGTCTTATCACTTTGGTGATGCAGTATGGGCTTTCCCAGTTCGGTCCCAAAACTCCGCACTTGGTTCATAATACTGAGAAGGACTTCCTTTAAAACGAGGTCGTCGACCCGAAAGTCTCTTCTTCTGACCTTAGAGTCAAAGAACCTTTTCGCCATTGCTGATAGGCTGCTATTCTTAGCTGAGCCTTGCTGCGATGTTCTTCAATAGATCTAGACTTGCCGTATAAGCGCTTCATTGTCGGCTTCTGTAACAACTGCTTTCTACTCATATACTCATAAAAATACATATAATAAATTACATGTATTACATAAATAAATGGGCCCAAAATTTCTTTTATAATATACATATAAAGTAATATATACAAAAGCTCTCAAAAACAGGGTGGACAGTGTAACTATTTCTCTTCGCTACGACGTCCATTGACTGCGTCAACACTAGATCTTGCAAAACACATAGAAACAACGGGGTGAGCACAAAAGGCTCAGTAAGCAAATCCTCAACTCAACCATCCCCGTAACTCTTTCTTAATTCTTTTCCTTACATTACTCTCTCATTAACTCTGTTTCTCTTTCACATAGCTTTTTTCTGTTAATTCTTTCTGAATGTCACGGTTACTTCTGCACTGGTGGCACGGCTGGAACCTCACGTTCCACTCTTCGTGACCGATACTCATTCAAATGTCACGGCCCCACTGACCGGAGGCTGGCCGGAGATACAAAGCTCCCACTACTCGTGACCTTTTCTCATTTCTGTTTCTTTCTGTTTCTATTTCTCATACTCTTCTCATAACTTCTCTGTTTTCCGTCACGGCCTCTTCTGACCGGAGGCATAGTCGGGAACTCTCCGCCGCTACGTGACTCTACTCATTTCTTACCAATCGGATTCGATTGCATGGATTCAGAACCTGGCCATGTGAGTGTAAAAACTCTCTCTCTGAATGTCACGACCACTTTTGCACCGGTGGCACTGCTGGAACTTCACGTCCACTTTTCTTGATGGTCCAACCTCTTCTGACCAGAGGCCCGGCTGGGATCACAAAGCACTCACTCTCGTGACTTACTCAGACTCAAGGTTCCCCACCGACAACCTCCTACTATTCCTCTTTAGCACTTTTCTCTCTTTTATTCTCTAGTGCTCAATCTCTCTTTCTCTTTAACCATTAGAGTGTTCTCATTCTCTTTACTATTAGAGTTGTTTATTCTCAATATTCTCTACTTTCTTTCTCAAGCTATTACTCATAGTATAGCTTATCCTTAGAGTAGTCTATTCACAAAGATCTCTACTCTTGCTCAAGCTAATACTCATCTCTTTCTCAAGCTAGTACTCATAGTATAGCTTAATTCTTAGAGTAGTCTATTCACAAAGTTCTCTACTCTTTCTCAAACTATTACTCATAGTATAACTATACTCAAAATTCTCTACTCTCTCTCATGCTACTTAAATGCATAATTAATGCATATGGATGGTTATGCTCATTAATGCACTATGAAATGCCAATATGCAATGTAGCAAAAATTAAGGTTGACTAATCATACTCATACTTCTTCTTAGGCATTTCATCAAACAACTCATATGCATACAAAAAACTTTATTTAACAATAGCTCTATTCTTTCTCTAACCATCCAAAATTGGAAGTAATCCCTTCCATGGGCATATCCCTACCATAGAAGAACACTCCCAAATATACTCAATCTCCTCTAACTCATCCCAACTCATTGCACATCCACATTCTATAAAGGAAAAGTATCCAACAAACTCAACATGAATACTTATCTCAATTTAATCTCTACAAACATCATATATCTCTACTCAATTTCTCAACAAGCATCATATATAAAGCATAAAGAAATCTCTACTCAAATGATTTCTTAAACTTAGCTTGAGTTGGATTTTACTTACTGTGATGGAGTGTCCACTAGCACTTCTCTTTACCTTTGAAACTTGTCTTTTCTCTACAATTTTAACCAACCATGCTATAAGACTTCACCTCATATAAAGGTAAAATTAACATCTAAAGCAAGAATCCTTACCTTAGGATGTTTTAGATTACCTTCCCACTTAAACTACTCAAAGCCCTCTTGAATCGTTGCAAGATTGAGGAAAACTGAGAGGAATGAAGAATGAAGGAGGCGGTGGAAGAAGAATGAATGAAGGGTTCACTAAGCTTCAACCCTTTTTAGCTCAAAATACTCATTCACATTCCATGACATGCTCTTTCTTAGAAATTTACCTATACTTTGATTCATTACAATCACACCCCCACACTACATATTCTCAATGAAATTTCTTACATTTTACTCCCACTTTTCCTACTAATTAGGGTGGAATAGTCAAATTGCCCTTAGGAAAAAATATCTAAAAACTTGAACACAAAACTCAGCCGTCTCTTCGCACGGCGAAGAACTTTCTTCGCCCTGACGAAAACTCACGGAGCTACCCATGGGCTTAAAACACCACTTGACCCCAAAATTCGCCAAGTCTTCATAATTTTCAAGGCAAAATCTTAACCAAATCAACTCATCAATCCAACTAAGGGCCAACCAACGAAAATGACAACATGCAAGCCAATCATCTAATCTTAACTATGTACCTAAGTGGGGCGTTACAGCTTCGCTGAACAGGTCCCTCCAAAGTGAACGGTCCCTTACTCCGGGATCATCCCTCGCAGCCATATGCTAGTGAAAACGGGGTTTCTGAGGTAGAGGTTGTCGAGTCATCCTGTATGCCCACAGGACTTAGGAAGGTCGTTGGCCCAATTTCCCTTGGCTGCGCCAAGTTTGCCTTTGGGTGTGCTTGATGGTTTTGTTGACAGCTTCAACTTGACCATTGCTTGCGGTACGACTGAGGTAAACTTTTGTGGATACCCAGCTCGTCGCAAAACTACTGAATTCCTCGTTACGAACTGCTTTCCATATCAGATATGAGGTGGTATGAGGAATCCCGTGTGGTACATAATGTTTTTAAAGACGAAGTCCTTGAGCTTTTTGTGGTGATGCGGCTAATGGCTTTATTTTGACCCACTTGGTGAGTAGTCTACTGCGACCACCGCATACTAACTCCCCTTCTACCAACTGGCATGAAACCATGAGATCGATTCCCCACATGGAGAATGGCTAGGGCTGGTCATAGTTATAACCTGGTGGAAGAAGCTCGCGGTATGTTTGCGAACCGTTGACACTTTTCACACTTTTTGACAAACTTGTAGGTGTCTTCCTAAATCAGGGGCTAGTAATATCCTTGATGAACAACTTTGTTGGTGGAGAGATGTGCAGCCGTGTGATTATCACAGATCCCTTTATGTATCTCTCGCATGACGTAGTTTGCTTTTTGTCAGTCACACATTGGAGAAGGGGGGCGCTAAACCCTCGCCTGATAGCTGGTCTCCTATTAGTGTGTAATGAGTAGCTCTTGTTCCAGCGTCCTTGCCTCGTCTTGTCATTGGGCAAGATCCCATCACGGAGATACTGAATGATAGGATCATCTAAGAAATTGGTTCTGTTGTATTCCGGCCTGTTCGTGTCGAGCTAACATGGGAGCTTCTAGTGCTATGCGTCTAGCGATGAAGTTATTTTCGCAAGGTATCTGCCACAGAATTGCTATCTCTAGGAATCTATGTGATCGTGAAGTGCTTAAACGGCTCGAGTGCGGCCTTAGCTTTCTTCAGATAGTTTGATCATATTTTCTTCCTTAGCCTGGTTTCCCCCAAAACTGGTTTACAACCAGCATGGAGTCGTTGTGGATGCTGATCGCGGTTGATCCCATTTTCTAGCCAACCATAACCTAGCGAGCAGAGCTTCATATCCGCTCATTATTGGTCGCTTTAAATCCAAACAGAGGATGCCATGAATACAAGTCCTGAGAGACTTCACTGGCTTGTTGCTCAGATTCCTTGGTCGGATGATATGAGAATTCTGAAATGAAATCAGCAACAGCTGCCCTTTGATAGTTGCTTTCGATCTATATTGCAGATCGAACTAACTTAGTTCCATGGCCCATTTGAGCAATTTACCCGATGCCCTGGTTTCTAGAGGACCTACCTGAGAGGGTAACTTGTCATTACATGGATTGTATGGGGCTGGAAGTAAGGTCACAACTTTCGGGAAGTGATCAGTAGGGCATAAGCTAATCGTCCATTTCCAGATACAACATCTCGACATCAACAGAGCTTGCTCGCTTACATTGGCCATTGAACCTTGCCTCCCAACTAATGCTTCACTGACTGCGTACTGGGAGACGGACAAATACAGGAGCAGGATTTCTGCGGGAGAGGCTTGGATAGAATAGGGTTTTTTTAGGTGCTCTTTAATGTTTTGAAATGCCGTTCACACTTGGGAGTCCACTCAGACTTCTTATTGGCCTTGAGAATGTTGAGAATGGCAAGCAGCGATCTGTTACCCTCGATATGAAGCAACTAAGCGCCGCTATTCACCCATTGAGACTTTGAACATGTTTTCGGTTAGCGGGCTTTTTATGTTGAGGAGAGCTTGGATTTTCTCGGGATTGATCTCTATTCCCCGTGGTTAACCATGTACCCTAGGAACTTTCCTGAGGATACTCCGAATGAGCATTTGAAAGGATTAAACTTTATTCTGTATTTTCGGAGGTATCGAACATCTCAGCGAGATGTGCTATGTGATATGAAGCCACATGCGACTGAATAGCATGTCATCAACATAGACTTCCATCGACTTCCAATCTGCTCAGAAAATATTTGGTTAACAACACTGGTAAGTTGCTCTAGTGTTTTTCAGGGCGAAGGGCATAACCCTATAACAATACAGCCCCCGATCTATTACAAATGAGGTAGCTCTTCGTTCGGTGCATACATCGAAATTTGATTGTATCCCAGTATGCATCCATAAAGCTCAGTAGCTCGTGCCTAGAGGTGACATCAACGAGCTGGTCGATCGGTAGGGGAAAACTATCCTTGGGGCAAACTTTGTTAGGTCGGTGAAGTCCACACAGGTCCGTCACTTGCCATTGGTTTTTTTTTACTAGAACTGGGTTGGTAACCTAGCTCGATAAAACGTTTCTCGGAAGGACCCATTCTGAAGGAGGTTATCTACCTTGATTTTCAAGGAGTGTACGCCGGCTCATGCGTCCTTCTTTTTTGGCATACTGGTTTGGCTTCACTATCGATGTTCAAAGCATGGCAATGACATCTGGAACTGATCCCGACCATATCGGCATGCGTCCATGCGAACACATCAATACTTTCTCTGAGGAAACTGATCAGGTTGTTAGTGAGCTAGGGGTTGAGATTGCTTCCAATCTCAACACTTGCTCGACTCGCTCTGGCGACTGACCTCTATTAGATCCTCAACTAGCCCACTGGTAGGGCATTCCGGATACGAGGACCTATATTATCCTCGACTAGGCCAGGCTATGGTTCGATCGACTGATCGCCATTGTCTGTTTGGGAATGCCACACGAGATGCTTTCCCCTTACATGCCATCTGCACTACCTTCACATAGCAGTGCGAGATGCACGCTGAGATCCGCTTACTTTCTCTATCCCATTGGGGTGGGGAACTTCATCTTGAGTGGTAGATCAAACTGACTACTTTGAAGTTCCTCAGTAGAGGTCGCCTAAAACCATTGAAAGCGGATGGGCAATCCACTACTAAGAATTCAGTTATTTTGGTCACCTCGTCAGAGTCACCCAGTGTGACTGGAAGCGAGATGTCCCTTTGGGGATCAGATGATCCCTTGTAAAACCATACAGGGGGATTGAGCGGGCTTCAGGTCGGCCTTATCTAATTTTATTCTCTCGAAAGCTGGCTAGGATTTCACATCACTTCCATTGTCCACCAACATTCTCTGGACGTCAAAACGCCTTATTTGGGGTGTGATGATGAGAGCATCATCATGAGGATGATGTAATCGAACTGCGTCCTTTTCAGAGAAGGTGTTTCCTCCTCCTTGTAACCTTTGATGGTTGCTGCGTATGTGTTCATACATTGATGGGGTCATGATGGACTGCGCGAGATATCTTTCTTGGGCACCTCACAAGTTTGTTCGAGGTGCGGTCCTCCAAAGATTATCCCTACGCTATAGACACCTTAGCATCACGATGCTTTATTGGTTCCTCTTGATTTTTCTCTTTACGGGAGCAGAGTCATCAACATACTCTTTGAAATGCCCTTGCTTGATAAGATTTTTGATCGCCTGCTTGAGAGCTCGACACTCATCGGTGTGATGCCCATTGTGTAATAACTACTTCCTACTCAATACTCATAAAAATATACTAATAAAATACATGTATAAAACATAAGTAGTTGGGCCAAATTTTTCTTTTATTAAACATATACATTCTTTATACAAATAGTATCATAAACAAAAACTATCAAAAACTATGTAGACAGTGTAGCCATTCCTCCTCGCGTGCAGACGTCCATCCGAGCGTGTCCTCACTAAATCCTACAAAAACATAAAAAGACAATGGGTGAGCACAAATAATACTTAGTAAGTAAACCTCTAGTCATCTATCCCCGTAACTTGTCTCTCTAAGTCTTTCCTTACATTCTCACTTACTCTATTTTATTACTTCTCTCTATTTTCTCTTATGTTTCTCTCTCTCTGTTTCTTTCTTAGAACTTTTTCTACTAAACTCTCTTTAGTAAGTCATGCCACACCCCATCTATCGGGGGCACGCCGGGACTCGCTCCCGACTCCCGTGACTTCTACTGTTCTTAGCCGATCGGACTCGGTTATGCATGGATTCGGAACCCTTAGCCATGTGAGTATAAATCTCTCTCTCGGGTACTCTTGGTATAGCCCTCATCCGCATGCACTCTCACAGGCTCCACCTTTCTCTCTCATACTCATGCCCTCTCAATGCGGCGTACATGCGGGAATACTCTACCCATACTCACGAGTTCTCCATCGCACAACCTTCTATTCTTTTTTCTCTTTTCTCTTAATAAAGCTCACACTCAAAGTTCTTTACTCTTTTTCTACTCTTTCTCTAATGCATAATATATGCATATGGATGATTCATGCTAATTAATGCACTCATGAAATGCACAAATGCAATGTTGCATCAAGATAGTATCACACAGGTCACACTCAAGAAGGCATAACTTGAGTTATACATAAGGATTGCTACTATTTGGTCTCTTTTTAAAGCTTAGAGACAGGGCTACAACTTTTATGTTTTGATCTCAATCCATTCAATCATAAGATGTCCAAAATCACCAAAAGTCATGCTGTGACAGGGCAGTTTTACTTCGGCATTCCATCAAACAATAATGTGCAACAAATAAATCTACTTTAGCTATAACTCTTCTTCTTTCTTTAACCATCCAAAAGGGATTAAAGCTCCTTGTATCATCACAAACCTGTCAAGGAAAAACACTCCCAAAGTTTACTCAACTTCTTTCAACTTCAATCAAACTTCAACCTCATCATATAATCAAAAGCACTTCTCTAAGTCAAATATATCCAAGAACCAGCATATTCATCATCAATACTCATCTCAATTTCTCAATAATCATAACACATACATAATTAAAGAAATCTCTACTCACTGATTTCTTAAATCTTAACTTGGTTGGATTTACTTACTTGAATTTGAGCAACTCCAACACTATAATCTCTCTTTGATAGAATTCCCTTTTCCTCTAACCCTAAGCATATAAAACCATAAGAATTCAAACTTTAAAATTAATCTCACATCTTGATGCAAAATCTTACTTTGGATGCTTAGGATTGAAAATCCACTCAAAATACACCAAAATCTATGAATTTCTGGAAATCTAGTGAAGAAATTTGAGAGAATTTGAGTAGAGAATGGCATGAATGGAGGGATAAAGTGGCTGGGTTTCTACTCTTGAACTCTTATTACATAGTTTCCCATTTTGCCCTTGCTCTTTCTTAAAAATTCCATCATGTCCCTTAGTCAATGACGATAATGCCCTCATTTTATTACATTCTCCATGAAATTCTATCTCTTTTCAATCCCTAATTTTTCAACTAATTTTGAGAAAAGACCATTTTACCCCTAATGAAAGTTTAAGGGATTTTCTTCACATTTTTCTCAAATAACTTTAACAAATTCACTAAGGGCCAACCAACCAAAAATAACAACATGCAGATAAATGAGAACAAATCAATAAACATTCAAGCAATGCAACAATAATTAACTACATACCTCTAGTGGGGGTGTACACATTGTCCCTATGATAACGACAATATTTTTACTGTTTCTGGATGAGCAGAGACCTTTCATAGGCTCAGGCCTCCAAGCAGACTGGCATTTTCTGATTTATCAAGATGGCTTAAACAGATGTTCAAAGAGGTATACTGAGTCCTGTCGAGATCGCGACGAGGAACTATAGCATAAGACTTCTTAGGCTCGAACCGAGGTTTCTTTCTTTTTGTTGATCGTCATTAGCCCATTTGCGATCAACTCTCCTATTTTCCCCTCGACCTGGTGCATTGCCAGAAGTGCCGGGGTCATGGCGGTGGAGAACAAATCCTAAACATTCAAGCATGCAACAATAATTTAACTACATACTCTAGTGGGTGGTTACATTCTCCCCCCTTAAAAAAATTTCGTCCCCGAAATTCACGCAAATAACTTCGGGTAACGTTTCTGCATGTCTTGCTCTACCTCCATGTGGCATTTCTACCTTGTGATTTCTCCAAAGGACTTTTACTAATGGAATGCTCTTATTCCGGAGCTCTTTAATCCTTCAGTCCAAATCTGTACTAACGCTCCTCATACACAAGGTTCTCTCTAAGTCAACATCCTCTATTCCAAGATATGGAGGGAATCACTAATACTTTCGTAGCATCGAGACATGAAAAACATCATGCACACTTGTCCTGCTAGGTGGTAGTGCCAATCTGTAGGCACCTTTTCCCACTCGTTGCAATACCTCAAATGGAATATATCTCGGTGCTAACTTTCCTTTATTACCGAAGCGCACATCACTGCTATAGGGAAGAAAACTATAGAAACACTTTACACTCACTGACAATTCAAACCTCTTTTCTTTTCAAGGTGGCATAACTCTTCTGTCGATCGTGGGTTGCTTCATTCTGTTTCTGATTAATCTTACATCTTCTATCATTTTCTGAGCCACCTCGGCCCAAGAGCGGTACCAACTCATCATTCACATCCCAATGTAGTGGAGACTTACATCGTCTATCCACAAAGCCTCGTAAGGCGTCTCTTAATTGTAGACTGGTAATTGTGTTGTAGGCAAACTCCATAAGGTAACATTTCATGCCAGAATGCTTTATAATATATACAACAAGCTCTCAACATATCCTCAAGCACCTAATTCGTTCTCTCTGTTTGGGCCATCTGTCTGAGGATGATAGGCAGTGGAAATGCTAAACGGGTACCCAAATTTCTCTATAAACTAGTCCCGAAAGCTGAGACAAATCTGGAATCTCTGTCTGACACATTGTCTTGGGCACACCATGCAACCTGACTATCTCTTTAATGTAAATATGAGCCAACTGATCTGTAGTGTGGCTCTCCTTTACATGGGAGGAAATAGGAGGAAATAGGCGGACTCATATAGCATATATCCTCTCTGTACTCTAGGGAGACTTGTGATAAAATCTATAAAAAATACTCTCCCATTTCCCTTTAGAATAAAGTGGCTGAAGCAACCTGACGGCCTTGGTGTTCTGCTTTCACTATTGACAAGTCAGGCATTTAGCTATAAATCACAATGTCTCTCTTCATACCTGGCCACCAGTAGCATTTCTTTACATCTTGGTACATCTTGGTTGTCTCTAGGAGAGCATGTATGGTGTGTCATGCGCTCCATAAGAATTCTCTTTCTCAACTCATCATTTTGAGGATACACAACCAATTTCTGAAATAGAGGACACCATCCACTAAATGGAACTCCGTTACCTTGCCCCTCATGTCTTGCTGAACTATTTTCTGACACCATCATCAGCCCATTTGCTTAACTTGACTTCCTCCAATAAAGTAGACTAAACCTCTAACTGGCAATCCTTTCCGGAATCACTTCAAACTTGTTCTTACATAATTCTTCTATCAACTCTTTCGCTAGTGAGCCAGGGACCATAAGTTTTTCTACTCAAGGCATCGGTTACTACATTGGCTTTCTCGGTTTACTTGATCTCACAATCAAAGTCCTAACCAGCTCTAACCACCTTCTCTGTCCATATTCAATTCCTTTGAGTGAAGAAGTACTTTAAACTCTTATGATCAGTATAGATGTTATTCTTGCAACATAAAGGTAAGCCTCCAAATCTTTAATGCGAAGATCCAGGCCTGCCAACTTAGGTCAGCATAGGGTATCTCGTCTCATACTCTTTTAATTGCCGAGAGGCATATGAAATCACCCTACCTAACTGCATTAACACTGCACCAGTCCTGAAGAGAGGCATCTCTAAAATGTCATAATCTACACCCTCTTGTGATATATACATGACACGGGAGCTGTTGTTAATCTCTTCTTCAACTCTTGGAAACATCTCATACATGCTTCGACCATGACAAAAGGAGTCTTTGTTTGGTAAGAGCTGTCATGGTTTAGCCAACTGGGTGAACCCTTCAACAAATGTCTGTAGTAACCTGGGCCTAAGAAACTTCTGAATCTTTTACTGTTTTCGGCCTCTACCACTCAAGGATTCCTTTACCTTACTCGGATCTACTGAATCCCTTCTTGGACACTGTATGGCCTAGAAATATTACTTGGTTGAGCCAAAACTCACATTTGAGAAAACTTAGCATACAACCGTTTTTCCCTCAACCGGTTGTAGCACTTTTCTCAAATGTTCCTCATGTTCTTCTCTCGACTGGAATAAACCAGAAACATCATAATGAATACTACTATAAACTGATCAGACAGTCATGGAATACCTGGTTCATCAAATCCATCAAAATTGTTGGGGCATTAGTCAAGCAAACGGCTCACTACGAACTCATAATGCCCATACTTGTACGAAAAGCAGACTTAGCTATATCCTGCTCGGCCACTCTTACCTGATGGTACCTTGACCTCAAATCAATTTTGGAGAATACTGCTGCTCCCTTTAACTGATCAAACAATATCTATCGAGCAGGGTAACGGGTACTTATTCTTCACTGCACTTTATTTAGCTCTTGTAATCAATACACATCCGTAGTGACCCGTCTTTCTTCTTTACAAACAAAATTGGAGCTCCTAGGGAGAATGACTCAGTCGAGAAAAACCTTTATCTAAAAGCTCTTGAAGTTGACTTCTTTAATTCCTAAAGCTCGCTGGGGCCATTCGGTAAGGGCTTTAGATATGGGGTGTGTTCCTGGTGCTATTTCAAATATAAAATCAAACCTCTTTCTGGTGTGTAAACCCAAGGTAGTTCTCCGAGAAAAAATATAGGAATCTCGACCTAACGGTGAAAGAACAACATGCATGCATCAAGAGTGGTGGTAATGGAGAGAGAAGAAGCATTAAAAAATAATGATTATGGATTCAAAAATCGTTTTTTCATACAAAGCATGGAAATGAAATTATACTTCTCCTTTGCTTGGAGATTGATGAAGTTAGCTTCAAAGGGATGAAACCTCCACACTTTAAACACCACTTGAGAGATTAAAGACTGGTGTGTGGTTGTGGGTTATGGAGTAGATGTCTTCGTTGTGTTTTTTTGTGAAAAGGTCAAGAATGAACTAAAAATGCAACCTTTTGCAATTATTTATACTTGGGCAAATTTGTAATTTTTTTATTTTTTCACTTCCAAGCCCAATAAAATCTATTTTATTCAAGGGACCCCACGAATTTAATAGCTACCCTTTGAATAATCAATATTATTCAAGGGCTCATGTAAACTAAACTAGTTTATATAACAACCCATAAATTTACCTTTACCCTGTAATATTAAAAGGTTATTTTTGTTCATTCATTAATTAACACTTTAAGATATAATATAATTAAATATAATTAATATTGCTTGACATTTTAACCCTTTAAATGTCACAAATAATTTTCTATGTAATATTACTATAGAAATCCCGTTATTACCCTCAAAAGGTGCTAGCCTTTATGTCTCGGATTAATAATTTCTCTCTCTCATCCTTCTCAACTTCTCAAGGCTATTGGGTGGACCGTAGGTCCCCCGATTACATGAGCTGGTTCTGGATTTTTGATTAAATCCGGGAAAACCTGCCGGAGGCCCCAACACACTAGGTAACATCTAGCAATGTGCCATAGTCCTAAACCACGAGGAAGAAAATACTTCAGCGAAACCCATTTAGATCATACGTACCATGCAGGTAAAGTCCCCATAAGATACATAATACGAGTATGGATTCATGGAACGTCAAAATCTAAACTTGATCTTCTACCGAAACGTCGATCAATATGTTTCGGAACTCGTCATCACAAAAATTGCTTTTGATAACAAAATAGACTCTGGCCAGAGATCTTCAAGTATTTTTGACGACCCATGTTATTGATGTTAGCGCTAGGAACTCGAATCCCCGGACTGGATTTAAGCGAACTCCCGATCTATATTTTAGAGCAATGGATCCAGCCTCTCTGACATCGTTCGTTTCCGCATAGAACAACAGACCATTGGACCAATCAGGCTTTATGTACAAAACATGGATTAGTCTAGTACATTATACATCTTCCTTCTTTTTTCTTTTAGTTTCTTTTTAGAGAACATACGCAATCCATACGGATCCAGACTACAATGTCTCAGTGATCAAAGGACTACATGTGCATGATGATAAACCAAACGATAATCATTGAACATATGCTTTTCCAATGTGATTTGTCGTTATTCCGGTACACGTTTCGAAAACAGCCTTCAACCAACGTAATTACCATACAAATGCCCCAGTGACATGAACCCTCATCGTCCATGTATCTTATACAAACTCATGATACTCTCTCGGAACGCATCACGGTTTGACCTACTGTGCAATAGTAGTTGCCCCAATATTATTGCTGCCGTAGGGAACCCTTTGTATAATTCCACTTACGTTAAATGAATCAGTCGGACAATTCATATACACTACATATTTTAAATGCATGACTGAACTAAAGTAAGCATTTTCACATTAGTGAATTAAAGAACTCTTTCTTCTATTATTCATGTATATCTATGATAGATATAAGACCAAAGAATGCTCTGAAAACCGAGAAAACACGAAATGGCTTCTAGGGATTACCACTAATAAACCACTAACAACTGGCACCCTCTGATTTCTGATCGCTGTCGGCAACAGTCCACCACATCTTATACTACATGAGCCAATATATCCAGAACACCTCTTTTCAACATCTTCTAGCCTTCACCCAGTATAATCACTCGCCAGGCTCAATTGAGGCCTCCCCAACACTAATTTATCTCCACATTGAGATTAAATTGGCCTTCTTCTTCCGAACATCAATTTTTACTAACCATACCCCTAGGAAATCCCATGCCATATCAAAGTACAAGGTGGGCAATATCAAAAACTATTAAATCATATCCTAACTCTTGACCATGGGGATCACTACGGACTCTCCCCCTAACAACCACTCACTGTGGTAACACACACTCACCCTACAGGGGTAACTCTCTCTTAATGAGGCTTGACCCTAGTCAGGTTCTCAAACGTTATATCTCTATTCATTCCATGAGCATATAAAAGATATGGTGTGAGCCCCAGAATCATTAACAGCATATAAAGGAAACAAATGGAAATAACAATTTGACTAGTTATGGCGTGGAGGGACTGGCTTGGCTTACCCTATGCTACTGTAAATACTCTGGATTTGTCATCTGGAGTCTGAAGCTACGATAGGAGACGGACGCTTTACACATCATCATTATATGCCCTGGCTGTCGGCCACTTGTAACAACACGTTCGGTCCACTCAAAACACGTCTCCTGAATGGTTCCTCTACATTTAGAACAAGGGAGGAAAACCTTCTGTCTTGGTCGTTGTCTCGGCAATCTCTCTATCTTCACTGGGTTTAACCTTAGTTTGGCCCTTACTTCTTGTTCTTGTGAATCACTCTCTCCTCTCGTAGGTGGTGCGAGGCCACACGATATGTGAACTAACCCTCCTACAAGTATTCTATTTATCATAGATATCTACCCTAAAGGCCCGTGTTAGGCTTCCTGTAGGTATAGGAGGGGCTCGACTCTGTTCATACATCCGGACAATATTGATTCGACCCTTGCACGAATTGTCCGCCTATAAACTTCTGGTTTACATATCTCGGGGCAAAGCGAGCAAGGGAGTGAATTTCTTACTAATATTTTTTCACCGTACTAGTCCCCTGCCTTCCAAATTAGTAAATTCTTGGAACTTCTGTGTATTCATCTTCGTGTTCGACTACTCGGCCTCAAACAATCTAGCTGAATTCCTCCAAGTCATCGGGCATGTCATGAGTCTTCTCCATAATTCCACCAATTCGGGCATCTCCACCGAAATAGAAATGGCAAGCTGATCATCTTCTCTTATATTGGGAAAATGTGTAGTCTCCGCTACGAACTTAAAACTGCCTCTTCTGACTTCTAAGGGTCCTAGACACCTAAACTCTAGCGACGTGGTGGGTTGCAAGCCCCTGAATCGGATCAACTCGATTTGTACTGTACTACGGTACAATGACCTTTCTCGCTCGTGCTTTGGTCGGTATTTACTAGCGGGTTCATGCTTTCCTGTACAGTCTCACCCTGAGTCTCGTCAGTAAAACTGTAGATATGGTTCAAGCCTAGTCTCATAAGAGAAGGGGAGTGCGTTCTGGTGAGGCTTAGAGTCATCCCTTGTCATCAACATTTGTCCCTTCTTCCGTTACTACCCTCATTAACAAAAGAACAACATTTTATCAAGTCAGAGCACAATGAAGTAAGGAAAGACATTAATTACACAGTCAACTCTCGACAATCGTAGCGGATGAGATATGGTACATGTCAAAATTCGGCTCTGAATACATAAAAAATGTATATATACTATCTACCAAAGTACCACTAAAAAATACTAAAAAATACATGTAATAAAAAAGCAGTCTGGGCCCCAAAGTTTTTTATATAAACATATAATTTTTATACAAAATTAGGTATCATAAACCAAAAACTATCAAAAAATAGTAGACATGTGTTAGCCATTCCTCTCTCGCAGGACGACGTCTATAGAAAGTGTCCTCACCTAAATCTGCAAAAACATAAAAAGACAATGCGGTGGGATCACAAATAATGCTCAATAAGTAAACCCTCTAGTCATCTATCCCCGTACTCTGTTCTCTAAGTCTTGCTTACAATTCTCAGTTACTATTCTTTTTACTTTCTTGTTTTTCTTTATTTTCTCTCTCTTTGTTCTATTTACTTAAAAACTTCTTTTCTACTAAACGCTCTTGTTGTAGTAAGTCACGAGCCATTATCGGGCGCGCCGGGGATTCAGACCAGTCCCCCCCCCCCACACTCACACAGGTGACTTCTACTCGGTTCTTAGCCATCAACTCGGGTATGAATAGATCTCTTGCGGGTACCTCTATGGGTAAGGCCCTATCCGCATGCAACTCTCAGGCGCGACACACTCGCTCTCTCATAACTCATGACGCTCTTCAATGCGGCGTACATGAGGGGACACTCTCACCATACGCACGGGTTCTCCATCGCACCACCCCAACTCTATTCTCTTTTCTCTCTTTCTCTAATGCATAATTAAATGCATAGGAGATTCATACTACTAATTGCATATGAAATGCACAATTGCAATGTTGCATCAAGGATAATTATCGCACGGTCACACTCAAGAAGCATAACTGAGTATAGACGTATTGGATTGTACGATTTTGGTCTCTTTTTAAAGCTTAGAGACAAGGCTAAACTTTTATGTTTTGATCTCAATTAGTTCAATCGTAAGATATCAAAAATCACTCAAAAGGTTCATAGACTGGACAGGACGTTTTCATGAGGCATTCCATAAAACAATAAATGTGCAAACATAAATTCTACTTTAGTTAGTAACTCTCCACTCGTAACCATCCCAAAATGGGATTAAAGCTCCATTGTATCTCACAAACCTGTCAAGGAAAAAACACTCCCAAAAGTTTACTACAACTTCTTTCAACTTCAAATCAAACTTCAACCATCATCATACAATCAAAAAGCACTTCTCATAAGTCAAATATATCAAAAGAAAAAGCATAATGCATCATCATCTCTCTCAATTTATCAATAATCTAAATCACATACATAATTAAAAGAAATCCCACTGAACTTGATTTCTTAAATCTAACTTGGTTGGATTTATTACCTTGAATTTGAGAACTCCAAACACTATAATCCTCTTTGATAGGAATTCTCTTTCTCTTAAAATCTCTAAGCATATTAAAAACCATAAGAATCACAACTTTAAAATTTAATCTCACATCTTGATGCAAAATCTTACCTTGGATGCCTTAGGATGAAAAATCTACTCAAAAATACACAAAATCTATGAATTTCCTGGAAATCTAGGGAAGAAATTGAAGAGAATTTGAGAGAGAGGCACATGGGATAGAGTGGCTAGGGTTCTACTCTGGCACTCTTATTACATAATAATAATATATATATAAGATTATGTAAAAGGAGTTATATGTAGTTTCCCATTTTGCCCATAAATATATATATATTGTTCCATTTTTACCCTTTCTCTTTCTTGACAATTCCATCGATGTTCCTTAGTCAACAATGACAATCAGCCTCATTTTTTATACATTCTCCATGAAATTTATCTCTTTTAATCCCCAATTTTCAACTAATTTTGAGTGAAAAAGGACAATTTTACCCCTATGAAAGTTTAAGGGATTTTCTTCACATTTTCCAAAATAACTTTAACAAATAACTAGAGCCAATCAAGAAACATAACACATGCAAGCTCAAATGAGAACAAAATCAATCACATTCAAGCAATGAAACAATAATTTACAACTATTACCTCGTAGTGGGGCGTTACACATTGTCCTAGATAACGACAATATTTTTTATGTTTCTGGATGGGAGAGACTTTCATGGGCTCGCTCTCCAGCAGCTGGCCTCTTGATGTATCAAGATGGCTGAAAAGATGCATTCAAAGGGGTATACTAAGTCCCCTATCGGATCGCGCCGAGGACTATAGCATAAGATTTTGGGCTCGAAACGAGGTTTTTTTCCTTTTCGTGATCCGCTCATTAGCCCATCTGCGATCAACTCTCCAATTCCCCTGACCGGGCTGCATTGCAGAAGTGCCGGCGGTCTGTGGCGGTGCGAGCGCGCCACAACGCTCTCAATACGGAGGTATTTCTTGTACGGTTATAAAAGCGAAGTGAGGGAAACATCGTCCCATGATTGCAAGCTCATGCGAGGTCTGTCTGGGCTGAACTCTCGCTATGATAAGAGTCTGAAACGGACTCGAGAGTGTGAGTACTTATGCGAACGCTTTCTGTGGAAAACCTACGATTGTAAGATTGGAAGGATAACACTTTCTTGCCTTATGTTGCTAGGTAGCTCAAAAAGTATTGAGAACTTCCTGTTATTGGAACTGTATCAAGAATGTCGAGCTCATCTGATCACGAGATGATGATCCGCGAAAGGACTTAACCATCGCTTAGCATTAGAAGTAAGGGGCGTCATGCCAAGCTTGGCCATTTGCCAAATCAGAAACTTGATGAAGTTCCATCGGTCGTTAATTCGTATAAATGATCCTACGATTAGAATTCCATTGACCGCTGGCAATATCGGGCCATTCTGAATCTGGAAGGGAGAGAGGACAGCTACACAGTCGGAGAAAGAGGAGGGAGACGCTTCGTCGCAAACCTACCCTTGCTCATTTTTTTTAAGCTTTAGATGCTGATCAGAGCCGTTGTAGCTTCCTCAATCTGAGGCATCGGAAAAGCCATCTGGGGATCGATTTCCCCCATGCGGGTTAGGACTCGTGAGATTGCGAGTCAAGAAAGTCGGATGTCAGATGATCCCAGCCTCGTACTGACAGTTCGGCGTCTTGGACACACGCTGGTAGAGTCGTGGATGGCGATGAATGGGCTGGGAACCTTTCCGACATCTGCGGTGGTACGAACCAAACCCGCGAACGGTAGGAATTCACGCGTGATGACGATCAGTGTCGTATTTCTGGCGGGGATAGGAATCTCCCGCCTCGCACTTTTAGTGAGAGTGCGATTGCGCACCCCGTCTAAGTGTGCATTGAATGACAGATCGGGATGTGACCTGTTACCAGTCTTTGCAAGGGTATTCGACACCGGGGGGTGCAGTTGGTGTTCGGAAGCTCCCTCGGGGTCCTTAGGACCACTATTTGCCACCGCTTTCCCTTCCTTTAACGCGCTACAGTGCAGTTGCGGCAGGTTATTGCCATTTTCGTGGCGGTCATGCAAAAATGAAGGCGTTTATTAGGCAGTGGTATCGCTGATTGATTAGGGTGGTAAACCCGATCCAATGGTCGAACCTTGGGTGACTGTTTGGGAGAGATGTTGAACCCTGTGTAGGGAGGTAAGTTCATGACGGCTGGGTCAAGTCGTGAGCTTGAAGGAATATCCTCCACGAGATCTTGAGGGACTGGGGGGCACTTCGGAAAAAAAGTCTCCTTTTGCCGCCTGGGGGATTTCTTCTTCCCACGGTTGGTTCGCTCGATTCAAATTACGCGAGTCATTTGCTGTTGTAGGACAGACTAGTTAGAGATTCTCCTGATGAGAAAGGAAAGACTAAACAGACCCTCCTTCTGCGCCAAAATGTTGATGCGTGATTTGGAACAATTCACGTGTGGAAAGGCTGAGGCCCCAAAAGAACACACGCGAATAGGGGTTGAGAATGGAAAAGATCGGAGAACGATGTTTAAATGGTGGTCGATGCTTAAACAAGCGACTCCTACGCCAATGATTGTATGTTATAATTGATATCAGGTCGCGTTACAGCGAATGAGCTTACAAGTATTACCAAGAGAAAATAAGTGGCTATTACAGAGGAGAGATTAGCTAATCCCTACAAACGGGAAGGAGCCCTATTTATAGTGGGATGATTAAGGTAATGATTACAAATCGGAAGTGGGCAGATTCCGTACAAATCCTCCTTCGCCCCGTTATTCACCGTCCGACGTGATTTAGCGATTCTGCAGGGGTTGGGACAGTGGAATAACCTGAGCTTTCATCGGCCTGACGCGCACCTATGCACTGGCAGGGCAGCACGACTCGTGGTCAGCATGCAAATTGGCTACACCCTGAACGACACTTGGACTTACAAGTTTAGCAATTGCGTTGACAAGGTTATGGCAACCCTTATTTTTCAGTTCTAACAGTTTTCTTCTAATTTGAACAACCACTCACGGTTCCATGACAGAGTGTGAACGAAGAACTAATATTATGAATTAATTTGAAAGTTTTTAACAAAAGGATTAAAGGTTAAAAAAAAAAAAAAAAGGCGGTGAGGTTTGATAAGATGGGGGTTTAGAGTTGAAGGGTTAACACTAAAGTGGGAGGGCAACTGGGCAACAAGTAATAACGGACTAGACAGAAGAAAATCTAAAAGAATCACCGACTCTTCTAGGTAACTTTTTCAACCAGAAAGGATTGATGGCCGTTTTTGAAATTTAGGGAGTGTGGTGAAAATGGGGAAAGGACCCCACTGGCATAAAAAGTATTACTCTATGTTCCTCTTCTATTATTCCACATCAATTCGATTACAAACACGCAACTCGACTTGATTCTTCTTTATCTCTGTAAAACCTTCCTTTTGTCCCTTTTAATAAGGATACCACGAAGTAAAAGACTTCTAATTTTTGCACACTTCAAGAACATTTCAGCTTCGCACTGCTTGCCTTTTTTTTTTTTTTCAATCTGGGTTTGGAGGAAGATTCAAGTCGTCTTTAGCTTCATCTTATAGCTGTCCCAATATGTCTCTGTAATAATATATCTTCTTCTTGAATTCAATACGGATATGTATCCGACTTTTTTCTGTGGTCAGAAAAAAAGGCCGGAGTTGTTTTGTGGATTCATGGAAGCTAATAAGAAAAGATAATATTTTTTGTTCACATTGATTCTTTTTTGTGAAGTACGAATTGGATTTGGGTGCGGATTGATAGGAGAGCAACAGATTCTATTGGTTCTGAGGATTATTACTTGTTACAGTTGAGTCTGTTAACACTGAATTTCACTCTTGATTCTCTGTTATCTGACTCCTGTTATGTATCAGTTTTGTTATTACAGTATTGGTAGCGGTGATCAAGGGTGTTTTAATAGCAACATGGGGTGTTGATTGACTTATAGTTAATTTAGGCCGCCAACAAATACGTTGGTACTGAAATTTTGGAATCTGGGCTTTCCGATGAAAATTTGAATATGTGCCGGGTGATTTACATTGCCTGTGTTTCGCTGGATTGAAATCTTTCTTGTGTAGGCAATGAT
Source organism: Pistacia vera (assembly GCF_008641045.1). Lineage (NCBI taxonomy): Eukaryota > Viridiplantae > Streptophyta > Magnoliopsida > Sapindales > Anacardiaceae > Pistacia > Pistacia vera. The sequence continues at coordinate 136,963 of NW_022195049.1, read as the reverse complement.
TTGAGTTTGCACCCATATTTTTGGCAATTAAGGTAGACATGCAGGCAACAAGTTTTTATGATGCCTTGACGGAAGAAAGCTTTATGTATGGTGATGCCTTCTAGATGCTGATTGCAGGCAATATTTGATTTATGCACCAAATTTTTGGTTTCTAATGTCAATTGCCCTGGTGGTTTAATGTCATAGTATCTGGAACCTGGAAGTTATGTTGCCAACTAATTGGTCGAATTCTAATGCTATGATAAATTTTCTTTGCATTTGTTAGTAAATGCCCAGTGTATATGCATTTCCTTTTGCTGCTAAAAATTTGAATTCTATACAAATGAGCCGTTGGTTGCGGCAAAAGTTCTTATCCTGCTGGCAAGATAATATTCATCATGGATGTGACACAAATGTGCAAGGTCCATCATAAAGGTCAATATTTCATGGAAAATATGGAGATGATAGAATATGGAATGGCCTAGAGATGCAGTGGTAATCCACTTTTCCTTTTTTTCCCCTCAGTCATAGGTTATAGCTGTCGCTTTCTTCCATAGATTATTCCTCAATTCGTACATTTTATTAATTATAGAAGGATACATGCTGCCAAGTTGAATATTGGTTGTGCATGCATTACACTTTATGCAGCCTTTTTTTTCAGTTTGTGATGTTGCTGAATATATGTGGAAAAACCTGGATATAGGATGATTCATCCGATTTGACAGAGAGAATTGGACCGTGCTATTGTAAGGTCTCTTCAGAAGTGTATCAAAAAGGAAAAAAAAGTGATTGGTAAGCCACAAACCTGTAACCACTGATCATGAATTTTTGTAATGGGATATAGGTAAAGTTTATGTGCACAATTACATAGACATTACTTAGGCTCAGTGCTGTGGAAGTACTCTGCAAATGACATATCAAAAGAAAAACAGCGTAAGGGAACTGATTGCCATAGTATCGCTTTGTATGGTGTACTTGCCTTGATTGCTTTACTTCTCTTCTTAATAAATAACAAAAATTATTCGCAATAGATTATTTTATTGCATGCCTCAAATTTGCCCAGAACTATGGGCAAGAGCAGAAGTAATGCATCGTCATTGTTTAGTTATTATGCTATTATGTTAATTGAATAATAACTTAAGAGCTTATGCTCATGGAATACTCTAAATAATAAGTAGAGTTGTATGAAGTAGAATCACTTAAAATAATTTTATTTTATTGGTTTGAAACAAGATAATTCTCTTTTCAAATAGTTATCATGCCAAAACAGTGGGTAGATTGCAAAATTGCTTACAGAGTACAACATGAAATCTTTGTGGTTTTTCTGTGAAAATCTGTTTTCGTTTTCAGTCAAAATAGTAGTGAGTGAAGTGAGGCAGGTGGAAGAACGGCTACAAAGTGACTTCTGAAAATATCAGTTGAATGGACGTCCGTTATTATAGGACATGGCTAATGAAACATTGCATAAGGTCTCTTAAAGAGGTGCACTCTATAATCAATACCAGGTTATTTGCGGAAGTTTGGAAGATAATGAGAAAATGTTAAAGTTAGACTTGTAGCTCATAATATATTTATGTATTAGAAAATGAATATGACTTGGGAAGATATACAATGTATTAAATCTGAAGCGTATGAAGACGAAGATGAACTGTTTGCAAAGCTGATAGAGGAAGATGAACGGGCGAGATAAAGCTTCACAAGAGGAAATATGAACGACGAGACTCAACAAGAGGAATCACGAACGTCAAGCCCAAAGCTCAACTAGAGAGCATGAACAACTTGCGAAGGCCTTCGGAAAGTTGGCGCATTGAGCTCCTCCTCACCGTACCCAAGTATATTTCAACCTTTTCCATGTATTTATCCGCCTGGTTACGGTACCGTCATGATTCAATATCTCTGTTCAGTAATCGACGGACTGTCTATATAGTCAATTGTTTTGATTATAGCTCTTAGTGAAAGTCATTAAAGGCCACAAGCGACCTGCTTTTTTGTATTAATATGCATTCATCTCTGAAGATAAAATAAAGATTAGGCTAGGCGAGTTAAGCAGAAACCCTGAATTGTTAGCGACAAACCCAGCTTAAGCATAGGATTCCACGGATAAAAGATAGATTAACACGTCGGCTTCACGTGAGCTAATGGTTAAAGTTTAGCACCACTATTTTGTATCAGTCCATTTAATTCTCTCATGACTGAACTTATTGGAAATGAATGTGAGCAGATTGTCTTACTTATAATGTTTTTTCCCTGTGCAATACTAGTTGTTTTCAGTGTAGGTGCATGGGAAATGGCATTACATTTTCTGATTCTAAGTTGACTTAAAATGCCAGTGGAATGAGGGGAAAACTCGATAATTGATGGTCCTTAAATCTAATATTTCTGTTTACGGAAAATAACTAGGGCAAGATGATTAAGAATTTTGTATTTTAGGCACAATTGAACTTTGTCTATCAAGGAGACATGCTGGGAAGTACTTGACATGGTTAATTTAAATGTGACACTCAAGAATTTGAATTTATTATGTGGCTCAGTTGAAATTATCATTTCAAGTTAGTAAGACGGACATGACAATATTTGACATGGCAAAGTCTAAATGTGTAAGTTGGAGTGCATTACATCATGATGTAACAGTCATGAATTTGCATGCCTAAAATTATATATATCACATCTTTAGTGTGTTTATTTTCATATTATCTGCTTATTAGTTTCTAGTATTTTTTAATTAGATATCGAAAAATCATAACCTGGTTGTTGAAATGTATTCTTTCATAGGATCGTTGTGCTGGTTGCCATATTGAGATTGGTCATGGAGATACTAAGTGGCTATGGGTGCTTTTGGCAACCTGAATGCCTCCGTATTGCCTGGTGGAATCAACCAATTACAGGATGAGGTTTAACTTGTAAAAACTGAATGATAATATTAATTTTGACAGGTTAAGCCAACACTGCTGGAATCTTGGCAAATTTTTCTGTCAGTATGGGTGGTTTTTACAATAACCAAAAGTGAATGAAGGGTATGCTAAGTTGATATATTCGTTTCTATGGAGTTTTTCAATGGCCGGGAGTCGCCTTATCACAAACACTGCCGTCGTAAGGCGCAAACATAACCCCCAAAGGTGAGGTCGCCATAACTTTGTAAGGTATTTTTCCATGTAGTTGCTCTAAGAACACTTTTTTTTTTTGCATATCTCTACTAATGATAGAGCTATTTTTTGTTATGTGCTGTCTGATATTAGATGAACCATTATAACTAGCTCCATCTGTTTTATGTTCAGTTGTAGAGGATGGTGAAGACCCGAACCAACTCCCCTACCTTGACGAGACGATGCTCGAACAATTGTACAGCAAGTATTAGCGGAGAGCACGGAAGAGGTGGTCATGAGAGAACCGAGAACCTCTAGAGGGTCGCCACCAAGACCAGAGCGAGAAGGAAGGGGTCCGGTACCTCAGACAGTAAGCCTCGGGTTGATCCGATTCAGGGGCTTTCTCAAACTAGCATCAACGCCGCGTTTAGGGTATAGTATAACGGGCTGGGAGTTTCACACACCCAGAAAGGATACACGATTAGGTGAGGGACTCCCCCCATTTATAAGCCAAAGACCTCCCCATACGCTTTCAATGTGGGATTTGTTACATTCTCCCCACCCAATCCTTGTGCGCCTCGCTCACAGTGGAGGCCCACGCTGGCCCCATCAACCTCACCTCGTGTGGACCAACAATCACCGTGGGAGGTCCCTGCCGTGGAGTTTGGTGGGACATCGAAAGACGTGATTGGCGTCTGCTCTGATACCACTTACACGGGCTGGGAGTGTCACACCCAAAAGGCTAACCTATTAGGGGGAGGGGAATCCCACCATTTATAAGCAAAAAGGACCTCTCCCATACGCTTTCAATGTGGGATTTTGTTACCTAGCACAGTTAGAAGCAAAAGAGTGGCTTTAAGTCCGTAGGAGCAAGACGATCGGACTGTTTCCTATGAATAGATTAGAGAGAGGATTAGAAGTGCCAGTTTCTTAGTTACGGGAGTGCCCGAATTTGGTGGGAAACTAATGGAAGAGCTATGATATGGCCTCAATGACCTGGGAAGAATTAGAAGATTGGTTTGAAGGCCGAGAGTACCGAACAGCAGGATCGAGTACATGAGAAAGTCCAAGAGTTTATTCATCTGAGGCAGGGGACTAGTACTGTTGAAAAGAATATTCAGTTAGATTCAACTCTCGTGACGTTTAGCACCCGAAATATATATACCGGATTAAGGAGAGATAAATTTTGTGCAAGGGTAAGATCAGGATATTGCCCGAGTAGAGTTATGACAGGAGCGAGCCCCTATACCTACAGTGACAGCTCTAGCAGGGTTTTAAGGGCAGAGCAAAGAGATCTATGGTAAACAAATATCGCAGACAGGGTATCTCCAGTGTTACACCGTGAACATCACTACCTTAAAGAGGGAGAGAGTAGTGTTACAAAGAACAGAGAATGTCAGGGCTAAAAAGAAGTTTCAACCCCCAAGAGGAACAGAAGAGACTGGCAGAACACGCGGCCTAGAACAGAAGGGTTTCCCCTTGTATGTACTGTGGGAGGAACCATTCAGGAGCGAAGTGTTTGAGGGACAGGAATGTATGTTAAAGATGACGACGGCCAGGGCATCTGATGAGGGATTGTAAGTTCTCTTTCACCTGTGGCTCAGCTTCTAGAGGTAACAATGCCGGAGTTTTACAGTGGACAAGGTGAGCATTGAGGCCAGTTCCCCACTCAACTGTACGGCCTAAGTTGTTTAGGCATGATGTTTAATTATATGCTTGATTGTTTTGGGGCTACTTATTCTTTTATTCGCATGGAATGATCGGAGGCGATTAGGTTGTGAAACCTAGATAAGTCAACATAGTAAGATAGAGTTACTGAGGGAGTGAGTGTGTTGAATCAAGAAAGTTATGGGAGAACGTTAGGTGATCCATAGACGAGAGTTAGTAGTGATTAATAGTTTTTTAATGCATGATTGATGTGATATTGGGCAGGATTTCCTAGGGAGGTATGGAGTAGAGATTGATTGTCGGAAGAAGAAAAGCGAGATTTAATCTCGATAGTGGAGATAAATTTAGTTTTGGGAGAGGGCACAGGTGGGTAAAGCTAGACAGATGTTTGAGGAAGGGGTGTTCTGGATATATGCTAATATAGTACAGAGTGATGATGTCCCCAAAGAATGTAATAGCAACTTTTCCTGTCCTTTGTTGTCTTGTCTTCTCTCTACAACTCAAAACAACAACAAGAACATAACAAACAAAAGACTTCACTTAACTATAAGAAAAACTCACAATTAAAGCGGCGCGCTGTGACTCTTAATTAGGAGGTTTAGATGAAATCTCTACTCAAAATTACTAAAAGCTATCTTAACTCCCTTAGAAATATTAGGGGAAAATTGAATGTGAAGATTGAGAGAAATTAGAGAATGGATATGGCGGTGGAAAGGAATGAATAATAACGGGTTTTCTACACGTAAATTCTTTTAGCTCATATTATACCATCATTTTCCATTTTGCCTTGCTCTTCCTTGACAAATACATTCTTGGATATCATTTGTTCTTTGATAATACCACTTATTATCAACACATTCTCCTACGTAATTTTCTGACTTTACTCCTCATAGTCCTAATTTTTTTTTACTAATTAGGGGTTAGAATGTCATTATGCCCCAAATGAAGAATTCTCTAGAAAACTCAACGAATAAACTTTTCATTAGGGTCGTCGCCGCGGCGAAAGAAATTCTTATGTCGCACCGACGAAACAGGGCAGAACCTACCCGTGGGTGTAAGCTTCCTCTTCGCCGCGACGAAAGCTTTTCTTCGCCCCGGCAAGAAGAAGATTGGTTTCCAAACTTCACCAAAACTCACAAATCTCAAGGGAACCATTCAACCAACTCAACATACCATTTCAAATTAGAGATCTCACAACCAACCATAACCAACATACCAACACTCAATGAAACTGACTCAATGAACTTTTAAGTTAAGACAAAATCTTAGTACGTACCTCAGCGGGGCGTTATAAATTCTCCCCCCCCTTAAAAGAATTTCGTCCCGAACGAAATTCACATGAATAACTCCGAAAAGCGAATTGCTGTCTAGTTCTACCTCTTATGTGCTTCTTCTACCTTGTGATTCCTCCCACCAAAAGGATCTTCACCAGCGGAATACCGCTTGTTTAGGCGTTATTTAACCTTCGAGCTGAATCAGTATGGAGGTTCCTCATACACAAGGTTTCTGTTAACTTAAACATCTTCTATACTCAGGGATATGGGAGGGATCACTTACCTACTTGTAGCAGTGAGACAGGAACACATCAGGCACCTTGTTCCATATAGAGTGGAATACCAATATGCAGTAAACCTGTCAGGCCTAAGAAACGCGGATCCTCTTTATTGAAAGACGTGGTAAAGTTGCACTACAGCATTATAACCTCTCTGTTAACTTAGGAGACCTGTGATGAAACCATTGAAATATCTCCAATTTTTCATTCCGGAATACTCAGTGGTTGAAGCAAACCCGAGTCGCCTTTGCTGTTTTGCTGTCACTGTTGACATATTAACATTAGCTACAAACTCTGCTATGTCTTCTTCATACAGGCCACCAATAGACGTTCACAACTTGGTACATCTTGGTTGTCCAGGATGAGCAGTGACGTGGTATGAGCCTCTGAAAGAATTCTTTTTTTCAAATCATCATGCGGAAGAATACACCGATTCTGGAAATAGAGGACACCACAACTAGTAGAAACTTCCATGTTCTTGCCCAAAGCACTTGCTGCACCTTTCTGACAAAAATCATCAGACACTTGTTTTTTCTTCTAACTTTCTCTAATAAAGTAGACTGAATCTCTAACCTGGCATTAGGTCCACGGAATCACTTTGATCTGCTCTATGCAACCTCTTCTCTATCTAAAATATTGCTGCCTAGTGAGCGAGAAAATGAGTTTTTCTAGTAAGCGTCGGTAATACGGTGCCTTTCCATGGTGATACTTGATTAACCTTCATTAATCCTTAACTAGCTTTAACAAATCTATGCCTTAATAAACAAGCTCCTTTTGGTTAAAGAAAATACTTAAATTCTTAGAAATCAGTTGAGATATACTCTTAGCTCATATTAAAGAGTAATGCCTCCAAAATCTTGAGCAAAGAACACGGCTGCCAACTCTAAGTCATGCGTAGGGTATTCATCTAGACTATTTCAATGGCAGGAAAGGCATATGCTATCCCCCTAACTAACTGCTTAACAACCGCCCCAAGTCCTTGCAATGAGGTATCGTATAATGTCATAATCTACACCCTCCTGTGGTAAACACCAAACTGGGAGCTGATGTTAACCTCTTCTGCAACTCTTGAAAACATTTCACCATCTTCGGACCATACAAAAGGAGTCTTTGTTGGTAAGAGATATCAATGGTTAGCCAATAGGCGAACCCCTCAACAAAAAGTCTGTAGTAACTGCAGGCCTAGGGGGAAACTTCGGACCTCTTTATTGCAACGAGTGGGTAATAAAGTTGCCTACAGATTGGTACTTCAACCTAGAATGGGACAAGGTGCATGATGTGTTCCAATGTCTCACTGCTACTGAAAGTATGTAAGGGATCCCTCCCATATCCTGAGTATAGAAGACGTTGAGTTAACAGAGAACCTTGTGTATGAGGAACGTCCCGTACTGATTCTAGATTCGAAGGGATTATAAGAACTCCGTAAACAAGAGTATTCGCTGGTGAAGGATCCTTTGGAGGAATACTAGGTAGAAGAGAGCGCATGAGAGGTGAACGAGACATGGCAAAATTCGCTTTCCCGGAAGTCATTCATGTGAATTCGGGGACGAATAATTCTTTTTTAAGGGGGGGGAATGGAACGCCCCGTTGGGTCGTACGAAGATTGTTGATTACTTAATGTTCATTGAGTCAGTTTTTAATGATTGTATGTTGTCAGGTTGGTGGGTGAGGCTTTTAAGTGAATGGTATGTGAGTTGGTTGATGGTTGCCGTGAGATTGATTGAGTTTTAGGTGAAGTTTGAAAATCCAACTGGCGTCGGCGAAAGAGGAGCTTCACGCGGGAGAGGAGATGCACCCACGGGTAGGGTTACCCTGTTTGCGTCGGGGCGACATCAAGTTCTTCGCCTCGGTGACGAGCCTAATGACTAAGCCTGCGCAAGCGAAGTTTTCTAGAGAATTAGCATTGGGGCCTAATGACCATTCATCCCCCTACCCCTATTAGTAGGAATAGTGACCGATAAATGTAAGGAAAATTAATAAGTAGAGAATGTGTTTGGTAATCAGGGTGTATTTGCAAGAAATCAAAGCGATATGGATGTAATTTTCAAGGAAGAGCAAGGCAAAAGGGGAAACTGATGGTTATAAATAGAGCTTAAAAAAGAGTTAAAGTGTAGAGAACCCTTGATTCATTCATTTCCACCCGCATATCCATTCGCTAATTTATCTCAATCTTCCATTCAATTTTCCTACGATTTCTAAGGGGATTTAAGAGAGCTTTTTGAGTACTTTTGAGGTAGAGCATTTCATCTAAGAATCCTAAGGTAAGGATTCATGCTTTCAGATGTGAGGTTTGTTATAGTTATAGTGAAGTCGATTTGGTGTTATTGTTCTTGTTGTTGTTTGAGTTGTAGAGGAGGAGACCACGAAAACCAAAGGAGGAAAGCCCAAAATTGGGTTTATACATTTTGGGGGAATTCACCACTCTGTATATATGAGCAATATAGCCCGAACACCCATTCCTCAACATCTTCTACTTCCTCTACTAATCAACATAATCAACTGATGGCCCTTTCCAAAGCTAAAATTTATCTCTAACTATCGAGCTTAAATCTCGTTTCTTCAGATAATCAATCTCTACCCATTACTCCCTAGAAAATTCATGCCTAAGATCACATCAAAGTAGACATATCAAAAACTATTAAATCAAATACTAACTCTCGTACAGGGATCACTACGATTCTCCAATACATTTTCGGTGCGTAAACATCATACTCAATAATGGTACTCTATCGTAATAGGTTGACTCACTCTAAGAGGTTTCAAACCAATCTCTCGAGCAATTCCAGGAGAAATAACAAGAATGGGTGCCCAAAATCAATTAAAGAATATAGGTAAACAGAAGGAAATACAATGACCAGTTACAGGATGGCCTGGCTTCGGATTCACCTGTGGTGCTACTGTAAAAAATCTGGCATTGGTCCTCTAGAAGTCTGAGCCACAGGTGGAGAAGAAGGAAAAACTGCGTTTGGAAAGGGGAACTTTACAATCCCTCATCAGATGGCCCGGTATGGGCACCTCGCAACATCACATTTTGGTCACTAAAACACTCTCCTGAATGGTGTCTCCACATTAGCACAAAGAGCAAACCCTTTCTGTATAGGCCGCTGTTCTGCCAGATCTCGCTGTTCCTCTTGGGTTGAAAACTTTTCGGGGCCCTTACATCTCTGTTCCTTGTTGCAACATATACTCTTCCTCGTAAGGTAAGAACGATGGTTCACGGAGGTCCAACTGGAGATAACACCTTCTGCCAGGTTTGTTTTACATAGATCTATGCCCTTAAGCACTTGCTAGAGCTCACTTAGGTGCTGAGGTGGCTCGCTCTTGTTAAACATCGCGAAGCAATATCTGATCTTACCCTTGACAAATTATCTCTCCTTAATCCGGTGTATACACTATTCTGGGTGCGAAACGAGCAAGATAGTGAATCTAATGAATATTCTTTCACAGTACTAGCTCCCATGCCTGCAGTGAATAAACTGTCTAGAACTTTTCATGTACTCGATCTTCTGTTCGGTATCGGCCTCAAACAATCTTTTAAATTCTCTACGTCATTGAGGCCATATCAAGAGTCTCCAGCCATTAGTTTCCCACCAAAGGCGCGGCATCTCCTTAAATAAGACCAAATGGCGCCACTAATCTGAGCCTCTCTATCTCATTCTAGGAAACAGTGCGCCCGTCCGCTCTAAGAACTTAAATCCAACTTAGTCGCCTTCTAACGGGCCTAGTACCCTAAAAGCTTAGCGGTTTGATGCGGTTTGCAAGCCCTGAATCGGATCAACCCGCTTCTTACTGTCTGGATTCGGTACCGGCCCTTCCGCTTTGGTCTTGTGGGGCGGTACTCTTATAGGGGTCTAGGTTTCTCCTGACCAACTCTTCCGTGACTCCCGAATACCTGATGTACATGTTCGAAATCATTGTTCTCGCAAGGGAGGGGGGAGTTGGTTTCGGGTGGGTAGAGGATTCTCCCTCGTTTCAAACACACTCTTTACACTTTCTCCTGTTTCTAGGCTCATCTACACAACAACCATACTTGATCAATTACGGAAACACTTACGTAAGGAAAGAATTACTTACCACCGTCGGCTGATTCAGAGTCGTGGCGGATGAGAATGGCATAACTGTCAAATCCAAAAATCTCGACTTGATACCAAAAAAGTAATAATAGTCAATTTCTACTCAAATACTCATAAAACCGTAATAATAACAATACCCCTATAAAGTAGTATAAAAGTGGGCCCAACATTTTCTTTATTAAATTATATAAATCTTTATACAAAAAATTGTATCATGTATTAAAAACATTCAAAACAAGGTGGACAGTGAGCTATTTCCTTCGCTTTGCGATGCCCAATTCCCACCCCGACCGTTTGTCCTAACCTAAATCCTGCAAAACATGAAAAACAACGGGCCGTGAGCAAACTAAATGAAAGTAAGTAAATCCTCTATCATCTATCCCCGTAACTCTTTCTCTCTGATTCTTCCTTACAATTCTCAGTTACTCTTCGTGAGACTTCTCACACTTTCTATTTCTCATAACTCTTTTTTGTCTAACTCCTCCTAGTATCAAGGCTTCATTACCAGAGGCACGGTCGGGACTCGCGCCTAATCTATGTGACGTACTAATTACTAGCCGATCGGCCTCGGTTAGGGCATAGATTCGGAACCCTTGACAATTCTGAGTATAAATCTCTCTACTCGGGTATATCGGGTATAGCTTAATACGCAGTACTCTCCGGGCGTACACCACGTTTCTCTCTCTATTTCAGGCCGCTCTTCAATGCGGCGTCCATGCGGGACAACATACCCACTACTCACGGGTTCTTCCATCATAAACCTACTCTATTTCTCTTTCTCTTCGTTATATAGTGTCATTCTCTCTTTCTCTTACTCTTAAGGTCGTATACTCAAATCTCTAAATAGGTCTCAAGCACATCTTAAGACATAAGAAAATAAGCGTAGGACAGACTCATGCATCACTAATGCACTATGAAAATGCCAAATGCAATATTGCATTTTTAAAACAGTCAGTCTGCACATGTCTCACTTAAAAAGGGCCATAACTTGCGTTATAACATCGGTTTACGGTTTGGTCTGTTTTTAAAGCTTTAAAAACAGGGTTTTTTTTGTTTTACAATTTTGCTGCGGGACTCAGGCCAGTTGCAAGTCGTGATAAGATGCCCAAAAGTTCACTCTTAGAAAGTCACCGGCGTGACCAAGGGCAGTTTCACTTAGGCTTTCCTCAAACAACTCATCGTGCATATCAAAGTTCACTATATATAATCTATCTTCTCTTTACTCATCCAAAATGAAAGGAAACACACCCCCCCTCCCGCGAGAAAGTATAACATCTAGTTCTTGCCAAAGTCTTAAAACAACGAAAAAAATATGCATACAAAATCCATTAACTTCAACTCAATTTCACTCCTCTCATGCACACATTAAAAAAACACTCTCATCATTTAATCATACCCAACAATAGGGACTAAGCACACATTCTATTCAATTTTCAGTAGGTATAAACACATACACAATCTCTCGACAAATAAATTTAAATCTCAATTTTAGTTTGGATTTCTTACCTTGTGAAAACAAGGACCTTCTCCTACGCACTTTTCCTCTCTTTGGTTCTTGTCCTCCTCTCTACAACTCAAAACAACAAACAAGAACAATAACAACCAAGTAAGACTTCATAATAACTATAAGGCAACTTACATCTAAAGCACATGAATCCTACCTTAGAGTGTGTCGAAATCTCTACTCAAAATTACTCAAAAAGACTCTCTTAAATCCCTTAGAGAATATTTAGGAAACTTGAAGAAGATGAGAGAAATTTTAGAGAAGGCAGTTTATGGTGGTGGTAAATGAGAATAAAGGGTTGGATCTCACTGTTAACTTTTGTAGCTCATCTTGATAACATCATTCCCATTTGCCCTTGTCTTCTTGGAAATTCATATCCATGATCTTTGATTCTTTGCAAATACACCTTTATTACCAACCACATTCTTACTTAATTTCTTATATTTTAATCCCCACTATTCCTACTAATTAGGGGTGACTGGTCCATTATGCCCCAAATGAAGAATTTCTAGAAAACTCAATAAACTTTTCATTAGGTCAGTCGGCCCCGACGAAAACAGGGCAAAAACTCCCGTGAGTGCAGCTCCTCCTCGCCGCGGCGAAGCTTATTCTTCGCCCCGGCGAAGATTGGATTTCAAACTTCACCAAAACTCAACCAATCTCAAGCGCAACCATTCAACCAAACTCAACATAGCTATTCAGATAAGACCTCACCAACCAACCATGACAACATACAAACTCAATTGAAAACTAAATCAATGAACTTTTAAGTAATACTAGCAAATCTTAAGTACGTACCCATAGAGGTCTCCGGATTATAATTTTTGCTGGCCTTAAGATGTTCCCCAAAATTGGTACACACTCGACCCGACGCGAATAACTCTCGGGAAAGCGATATTGCATGTCTGTTGACCTCCCAGTGCGTAACCTTCTTCTACCTTGTGGATTCCGTGCCAAATGTGTATTTCACCAGCGACAAGTACTCTGTTTCGGAGTACGTCTATTTAATCCTTCGCTCTGAATCTGTACTGGACGGTCCTCATTACAAAAGGTTCTTGTAACTCCAACACGTCACTCCTTACTCCATGAACCACTGATATGGGACCCGGGAATCACTTCATAACTTCTAGTAGAAGTGAACATGGAACAACACTCAGGCACCTTGTCATACAAGGTTGGGAAGTGACTCTAAAGCAACTTTACCACTTTGCCAATATCTCGCCCAACCTGGGACCATGAATCTCGGTACGAACTTCCTTTGAGATGGGCAATTAAACTTTCACCAATTATCTGAAAAAAAAAAAAAATTTAATTCAGTTCTTGGCATCAATCACTCATTGTAAACTTGCTGAAGTGACAGACACCCTTGTGTGGTGACAAAGAACTAGAAACTTTGTTTCTAAGAGAAATAAAATACGGGCACATCTGATGTTGAAAAGTTGGAGAAATCGGGAGATTTTAAAATCCTTTTATTTTAATTGATGCATTTTAGTGTCATGATATGAAACAATTTTTCTCAATGTTGGATAATCTACAAAGCACTAATCATCCTAAAATATACACCATTACTGTTACTGTATGTACTTTGTGATTTGACCTTTGATGGATTGGTCGGGGGCATGTTTTGAGCTTAAAAATACTTTGGCATTTTGGTTTACATATGCAACCTATTCTTGGTTATATGATACACAATTGTGTGTGTCACAACACACACACACACACAAGTGTGTAATAAACTCAAGATAGGTTGCATATATAAACCAAAATGCAAAGATTTTAAGCTCCAAATGCCCCCACAACCCCCCCCCGGCGCACAACACCCCCACCCCCCCCCCCCCCCACCCCACCCCCCCCCTCCTCGCGACATTTGCGGATTTGTACAAATTGTAGGATTCATAATCTGTGTTAGTGTTTATCTTCAACATTTTATACATAAAAAGTAGTAGAACGAAAGTACTTTTTATATTCTTCGCCTGGTATCAGACAATTCTATTGTAACAGACAAGTATTTTCTGAATTTCTGGTTCTTTCTTCAACCCAAGGACGAAATTCAGTTGGCCTTATTGAGTATAGTGCACATCCTTTTTTGGTTTCAGAATATTTGCCCCCACACGAGCAAGATGGACTCTTGTGGTTGAAGTTGTGAAAGATGGAGGTCAGTTCAAGGACAAAAAATTTGTACCCTCCTTCTAACCATATCCACCTAAAATAAAAGTCAGATATCTATGAGAAAGAAAACACTACACACTCTATCTGGGAACACATTTATTGTAAATGTGATCAGATATACCTTTTTGTATTATTCTAGGAAGTGTTGCTATGGTAACCCTGGAACCATGCAGCCAAGGGATGGCAAGATATATTCATTGACAGATGGACGAAGTTGGTTTGGAGTGTTTAGACTCTTGAATATGGATACTCATGATGCAACCCCTTTACCTTGAAATACAGATGTTATGGAAGGCTTAAATTATGAAAGTGGACAGCAAGTTCCTTTCACTTGGGTTGAGAGGACAAGCAAAATGGCGGGCCATGGACGGGGGGGAAAAAAGTATGGCTAAGCACTTAAGCTTCATACCTTAGACGAATGCAACCTTTCTTTCTTTCTTTTCTGGTGGTGTGATTATCTATCTATTGTTGTCAGGCAACATCATTTACCTGAGATAGAGGGCTCTGGTTGTCATGGAAGCGCAGATTGTACCACTGTAGGATTTCGTTTTGATACTTTGTTAACCTTAAAACGGCGTTGCCAAGATTTGATTAAGGATACAAGTTTATGGGATGGGACACTTCATATGAATATACTTAACAGGTTTTTAAGGAGGCCGAGAGTTGGAGCTGGCACTTGTTTGTATACAAGATACACAGAGCATTATAGGCTATTCGTCGATGTGAAGTGACAGCAATTCTCATTTGACAGTCTCCCTAAGTATTCTTATTACCAGTCTGGCGCGTAAGTCCTTATACCTGGCTCCATGATTCCATTGTATATGACTTGAGTTTATTGTAAAACACAAGGTTATGTAGCAGGGTCAATCCGTTGGCACATGAAATGATGCAGTGCCTGCTCGTCTGAAGGTTTTATTTGTCTTATGAAAAGCAAGTTAATCATACTCAAATTTTATTTAATTGAACTAGGCAAGCTTAATAC
Organism: Pistacia vera; assembly: GCF_008641045.1. NCBI lineage: Eukaryota > Viridiplantae > Streptophyta > Magnoliopsida > Sapindales > Anacardiaceae > Pistacia > Pistacia vera. The sequence goes on along the minus strand of NW_022195049.1, from coordinate 121,953 downwards.
GGGGTATTTGACAGGCTATCCAATTGAAACCAGAAGTCGAGAAGGTATCGATATGTCAGGTGTTGGCTCATATGTGGTCTGGATTCTGAACTGGTCTAGCCGGCTCCGCTCAAAGTGTTTGCTTCATCGTCGTCACTCCTCTCACACCCACTGCCTGCCATGACAACATAAGAGGGTAAACTGTTTGACACGTTAGATCGAAGAAGCTTGGTGAATTTTGTATATAACACCAGAGTGAGTAAGTCAGATGCCACATCGCGTATGGAGATGGATTTAGGGACAGGTAACAGGCGTGAGCAGTAGGCCTCAGGAGGACTCTGGACACATCCGTCTACTGGAAATTTTCCCGGTGATTGGATAGCTTTTAGGAACAAAAGCAGCAGATCCATCTTCTGGGTTCAAACCTTTTTAAGAGATAGATATGTTGCAAACCAACTCCTCATGGTCAGTCGATCAACTGGTGATATTCATTAAAAATTACACAGCTTTGGTGAAAAATAGGATGGTGCAAGCTCCAAATTTGAGTATAATTTGGTGGGCAGTGGTGATCATCATCTAACCAGTGAGGTCGAGAGATGATAACTAACCCACCCATATATGCTATACAAAGTTGAATTAATATTCTTTTATTCCGATTTGGCAGTCCCATTTAATAAAGTAATCGGTCATTGTTCTGTCAGCTCAAAGTTACCAGCTTGGTTTTTGTTGATGCGTGATTTTGACACTAATTAAACGCACGTGTGAAATGCTGAGCTGACTTAGAGAACACATGTGAATGGGGGTATGAGAATGGATAAAAGACGGAGAACGATGTTTAAAGTGGTTCGGATGTTTAAACAAGCGACTCCTACGTCCACTGATATTGTATTAATATATTGATATCAGGTCGCGTTCAGCGAGCTGACTTACAAGTGATTACAAAGAGAAAATAAGTGTGCTATTACAGAGAGAGATTAGCTAATCCCACAAACGGGAGAGGAGCCCTCTATTTATAGTGGGATGGATTAAGGTAATGATTACTAAATTCGGAGTGGGTCAGATTTCCGTCCAAATCCTTCCTTGCGCCCCGTTATTCACCTGTCCGAGTGATTTACTCGATTCTTGCAGGGGTTGGACACGTGGATCGATCATCTCTAGCCTTTCACCAACCTGATGCGCAGCTACTGCACTGGCAGGAGCACGCCTCTTGCATCAGCGCACGATGTGGCTGCACCTAAACGGCACCTGGACTTACCTAAGCTCTGACCACTTGCGCTGATAGGGCTCTGCATCAGCCCTACTTTTCCAGGCATAACAGAAGTCCCCTAGTTTTTAAGGTTTGAGAATCAAACCTTGGAAAATACCTGTCATACCTTGATTTGATGCGTTTGAACACTGGTTGACCGACCTGAATGCAGAGAGGTCGAAGAAACATTTTCATACAAGCGACCTACAATGGCCTTTACTTTAGGGGTCAGTGACCTGTATTAGACCATTGTAGTGCCACGACGATGGCTTTGATCTTCACCAGAGGTTTACGGCCTGATTGCACTGTGGAATTTTTTGGCGCAAGACAAGAGATCGTATGGCCTCGCGACCGATATACATCCAAGTCGAAGAGCCACGTCGCTTTGCGGTGAGATATGAGACAAGACCGAGGGGTCACATCGCTTCGCGATGAGACATGAGCCAAAGAATGTTGTACGTAACGACCTCTTCAGATGTTATCCGTTGCACTTTCATAGCTGATACATTTAATGAAATATCTTTTACTCTGACAGACATGTCCTATGCATAATAAGTGCCAGCCATGCGCATTAAATGCGAGACATGCTAAAACGACATTCCCTATCAGGGCATTAAATGTGGATGTGAGTGCATTTAATGTGGAGGAGGGAAAACATGCCGTCGCTTGGGTGTTTCAACGGCAGAGAATGACGATTTGGTTTCTCGAAGCGTGACAGTCACTCTTCTCCGCTGATCTATGACATGTGGTCGCGATCAATGGTGAGATGCATTTTCCGCCCAAAAGTCGTTTGACTTCGGGAAACCAAAGTGTCATTTCCTTCAATATAAAATCCCAAGTTCACTTCAGGCAATGTCACAATATTCATCTTCTTAGAGAGAGTAAGAGATTTTTGTGAGCTTTGATTCTTTGTCTACCAGATTGGTGCACGCTTGCTATCCGGAGCAGGAAGACTGATCTACTCATTTCAAGAGGTAAGGATGATCCTTCTGCCACCTTTCCTATTTTTTCTTGTTTTCAATAGTTGCCGTGCGATGACAGTCTATTGGAAGTTGATAGGAGATGAAACATTCTCTTTGGGATTGAACCATTGATGGTGGCTCTAAAAGTATTATGTTAGGGTTTTTCTAGGGTTTAAGGGAGGAAGTATTTTCTTTTTCCTCCACGTCATCGTACGAAACTGTGTACAAAGACTGAATGATTCCCTGCATGTCGCTTTTGCAGACTGCGGTAGAATGGACCCCCCAACGACCAGAGCCGAGAAAGGGACCAACTCGCTTATGTAGGATGCTCCTGCGGGTCCCCCTCGAGAGATCCTGTCGATACTTATAGACGAAGAGCTTTAAAGGGTGGTAGACCAATACGCTATCAACATGGAGGTCTTCTAAGACAGGACACTCACAACTCTGAATCCGCCACTAGGGCTGGCTACGATCTCCGAAGACATTTTCAAGGGTGTGGGTTTGATCCCTTTCCACCCCTTTGTCAAGTCGGTCCTCGACCATTTCGGGGTTGCACCCTTGCAGCTCACACCGAACGCGTACATGATAGCTGTGGCCATGTACATCGCATGCCATGAAAACGGACTGGGCAAGCTAACCACGCTAGAGCTCGGTTGCTTGTACATCCTGAAAAAGAGTAAGGACAAAGATTCATACTACTTTTCCAGGTGAACTACCATTGAAGTTGGAATACACAGTTGCCCGAGCAATGTAGGGGCATACAAGACGAAATTCTTTTTCTTTCTTCATGATGGCATTTTCCAGTTTTAGGATCAAAGTAGGTCCTCATTTCTTTTGAGTTCGCGAGCTTTCTTTCGTTCTTTGCTAACGAACTCTTTGTTTCTTCGCAGTTAACAAAACGATCAAGTTAGAGCTCCTGGAGGATCTGGATAGGATTACTACCTTTGGCTTTCTGTCCGAAGAGAGTCGCAACGCAAGATTGCTCGTGACAACCGCAAATTTGTAGAAATACGATTTTTTCAACTCAGAAGCGACCCTAGAGACCACATCGAGTAAGCTTGTTGACCTTAGCCTTTTTGATTTCATATGCAGCAAACTGTTTACTAACGATGTTCACGTGCAGTGACCATGCCTCCCAAGGCACCTAAATCACCGCGACCATGGCAATTTGCCTTTCCCCGAAGGGTTGCCATCGGACCAGCTGGAGAGGCTCCTAGCGGTTCGCTCGTTGGAGAGACATCGGTAGCTAATTAGGCCTGACTTGCGGGCGCTCCCCAGCCTTCAGCTGTTCGCCCGAAGCAGAAAACCACTGCCCAAAGGCCTAAGAAGAGGAGGTAAATTCGGACCGAGGAATTAGAGTCCAAACAGGAGGATTTAGGCGTTCAGCTCGAGAGGTCGCAACCTTACTAAGCTGTCTGCTCGGGAGGGCTACCTGGGGCCATGACCGACATCTCCATCGCTCCCGGGGGTCTGCAGGTAAGACAACAGGTGACTACAGTCCCCGAGAGGACGTTAGGAAAGGAGCCGATAGAGGGAACTCTACTTGCTATAGGTACATGCACCCTTGTGCTAGAGTCAGCGGGTTAACTACCGGATCATTTGCAGCCGGTAGTCTTTGCTTTGCTGGAATACGGGCTTGCAGAGGCTTTTGAGCAGTTTGTGGCCTCCGGCACCATGGTCCTAATGACCACATCCTTCCAGCATTTGAGCAAGGTAAATGAGCTGCCCTCAGTGAGGACAATTGTTTTTGTAATATAAAAGGACTAACTTTATTCTCTTCGTTATACAGGCCCTGCTCTCCATGCACCTGTCCCTACAGAAGGTCCAGTTGGGGGCTGCTGAGGGACTGGTCGAGATGAGGACAGAGAATGCGTGGCTCAAGCAGGAACTAGAGGCCGCGCGAGCATACAGAGACTCGTCCATCGCTTAGGAGGAGCAGCATCTGTCTGAAAGGGGATGCTACATTTCGCGCGGTGGACTTTCAGAAGTCCGAGCTGGAGAAGCGCAGCGAAGAGGTGAAGGAACTCCAGAAGACTGTGGCTAGACTTACCAGGGAGGCTGGCGAGAAAGACAAGGCACTGCAAACGACCTCCGAGTGGGCCTTATGAGCAGAGAGGGAAATGGGCGATTTGTGGGAGACTCTTGAGAAGTAGCGATCAATGCTTGAGGCCGAGCTCCACTTTACTCGAGGTCGCATCACTTCGCTAACTGCGGAGATGCAGCAGTAGGAGGCAGAGATTGAGAGTAGGGCTGTAGAATGGACGATTCAGTCCATCTTTGCCCTCTGGCCAAAGAACCCTGAGATAGATCTGTCCAACCTCCTTGAGGAGTATCAGAACGAACTTGCTTCCATGGCGCGGGCCGAGGCTGAGGAAGCAGCTTGAGGACCCAACCTGGAAGAGGAGCATCCGGAGTTTGTTCCAGAGGAGCCCGCACCTGAACAAGCGGTCGACGACCAGCTTGGGGATGAGGATCGATGATCTCCTTCTGTAGTCTTTTTCTTACCTGCCTATGTACTTTCTGTTTTTTATTATGAATAAAGACATCGTTTTTCACAATCTTTCATGAGTACTTACAATTTTCGTATTCTTACATATGAGATCGCATTGTAACTATTTACAATAACATTGAAACAAGTTTATGTGAACATAATTGTATACATGGGAAAATGATTACAAAAGAACAAAATTGCACATTTGCTATTTACAAAGATTAAGAAAAGTAAAATCTTTATAAGGAAACAATTGAGTTCGGAATTACTGATAATATGGTCGGAGATGTTCAGCATTCCAAGCTTGCGGTACTTTGGAACCATTCAGCCTTTTGAGATGATAAGTCCCCAGTCTTATCACTTTGGTGATGCAGTATGGGCTTTCCCAGTTCGGTCCCAAAACTCCCGCACTTGGTTCTATAATACTGAGAAGGACTTCCTTTAAAACGAGGTCGTCGACCCGAAAGTCTCTTCTTCTGACCTTAGAGTCAAAGAACCTTTTCGCACATTGCTGATAGGCTGCTATTCTTAGCTGAGCCTTGCTGCGATGTTCTTCAATTAGATCTAGACTTGCACGTATAAGCGCTTCATTGTCGGCTTCTGTAACAACTGCTTTCTACTCATATACTCATAAAAATACATATAATAAATTACATGTATTATAACATAAATAAATGGGCCCAAAATTTTCTTTTATTAAATATACATATAAAGTATTATATATACAAAAGCTCTCAAAAACAGGGTGGACAGTGTAACTATTTCTCTTCGCTTACCGACGTCCATCTGACTGCGTCCACACCTAGATCTTGCAAAACACATAGAAACAACGGGGTGAGCACAAAAAGGCTCAGTAAGCAAATCCTCAACTCAACCATCCCCGTAACTCTTTCTCTTAATTCTTTTCCTTACATTACTCTCTCATTAACTCTGTTTCTCTTTCACATAGCTCTTTTTCTGTTAATTCTTTCTGAATGTCACGGTTACTTCTGCACTGGTGGCACGGCTGGAACCTCACGTTCCACTCTTCGTGACCGATACTCATTCAAATGTCACGGCCCCATCTGACCGGAGGCATGGCCGGAGATTACAAAGCTCCCACTACTCGTGACCTTTTCTCATTTCTGTTTTCTTTCTGTTTCTATTTCTCATACTCTTCTCTATAACTTCTCTGTTTTCTCGTCACGGCCTCTTCTGACCGGAGGCATAGTCGGGAACTCTCCCGCTCTACGTGACTCTACTCATTTCTCTACCAATCGGATTCGATCATGCATGGATTCAGAACCTTTGGCCATGTGAGTGTATAAACTCTCTCTCTGAATGTCACGACCACTTTTGCACCGGTGGCACTGCTGGAACTTCACGTTCCACTTTTCTTGATGGTCACAACCTCTTCTGACCAGAGGCACGGCTAGGGATCACAAAGCACTCACTCTCGTGACTTACTCATGACTCACGGGTTCCCCACCGCACAACCTACTATATTCTCTTCTTTAGCACTTTTCTCTCTTTTATTCTCTAGTGCTCAATCTCTCTTTCTCTTTACCATTAGAGTGTTCTCATTCTCTTTACTATTAGAGTTGTTTATTCTCAATATTCTCTACTTTCTTTCTCAAGCTATTACTCATAGTATAGCTTATCTCTTAGAGTAGTCTATTCACAAAGATCTCTACTCTTGCTCAAGCTAATACTCATCTCTTTCTCAAGCTAGTACTCATAGTATAGCTTAATTCTTAGAGTAGTCTATTCACAAAGTTCTCTACTCTTTCTCAAACTATTACTCATAGTATAACTTATACTCAAAATTCTCTACTCTCTCTCATGCTACTTCTCAAATGCATAATTAATGCATATGGATGGTTTATGCTCATTAATGCACTTATGAAATGCCAATATGCAATGTAGCAAAAATTAAGGTTGACTAATCATACTCATACTTCTCTTAGGCATTTCATCAAACAACTCATATGCATACAAAAAAACTTTATTTTAACAATAGCTCTATTTCTTTCTCTAACCATCCAAAATTGGAAGTAAACTCCCTTCCATGGGCATAATCCCTACCATAGAAGAACACTCCCAAAATATACTCAATCTCCTCTAACTTCATCCCAACTCATTGCACATCCACACTTCTTATAAAGGAAAAGTATCCAACAAACTCAACATGAATACTTATCTCAATTTAATATCTCTACAAACATCATATATCTCTACTCAATTTCTCAACAAGCATCATATATACAAGCATAAAGAAATCTCTACTCAAATGATTTCTTAAACTTTAGCTTGAGTTGGATTTTACTTACTTGTGATGGAGTGATTCCACTAGCACTTCTCTTTACCTTTGATAACTTGTCTTTTCTCTACAATTTTAACCAACCATGCTATAATACTTCACTTCATATAAAGGTAAAATTAACATCTAAAGCAAGAATCCTTACCTTAGGATGTTTTAGATTACCTTCCCACTTCAAACTACTCAGAAAGCCCTCTTGAATCGTTGCAAGATTGAAGGAAAACTTGAGAGGAATGAAGAATGAAGGAGGCGGTGGAAGAAGAATGAATGAAGGGTTCACTAAGCTTCAACCCTTTTTAGCTCAAAATATCTTCATTCATTCCCATAATGCCCTTGCTCTTTCTTAGAAATTTCACCTATATCCTTTGATTCATTACAATCACACCCCCACACTAACATATTCTCAATGAAATTTTCTTACATTTTACTTCCCACTTTTCCTACTAATTAGGGGTAGAATAGTCAAATTGCCCTTAGGAAAAAATATCTAAAAACTTGAACACAAAACTCAGCCGTCTCTTCGCAACGGCGAAGAACTTTCTTCGCCCTGACGAAAACTCACGGTAGCTACGCCATGGGCTTAAAACACCACTTTGACCCCAAAATTCGCCAAGTCTTCATAATTTTCAAGGCAAAATCTTAACCAAATCAACTCATCAATCCAACTAAGGGCCAACCAACCGAAAATGACAACATGCAAGCCAATCATCTAATCTTAACTATGTACCTCAAGTGGGGCGTTACAGCTTCGCTGAACAGGTCCCTCCAAAGTGAACCGGTCCTTACCTCCACAGGGATCATCCCTTCGCAGCCATATGCTAGTGAAAACGGGGTTTCTGAGGTAGAGGTTGTCGGAGTCATCCTGTATGCCCACAGGACTTCAGGAAGGTCGTTGGCCCAATTTCCCTTGGCTGCGCCAAGTTTAGCCTTTAGGGTGTGCTTGATGGTTTTGTTGACAGCTTCAACTTGACCATTTGCTTGCGGTCTTACGACTGAGGTAAACTTTTTGTGGATACCCAGCTCGTCGCAAAACTACTTGAATTCCTCGTTATCGAACTGCTTTCCATTATCAGATATGAGGGTATGAGGAATCCCGTAGTGGTACATAATGTTTTTAAAGACGAAGTCCTTGAGCTTTTTGGTGGTGATTGCGGCTAATGGCTTTATTTTGACCCACTTGGTGAAGTAGTCTACTGCGACCACCGCATACTTAACTCCCCTTCTACCAACTGGCATGAAACCAATGAGATCGATTCCCCACATGGAGAATGGCTAGGGCCTGGTCATAGTTATAACCTGGTGGGAAAGAGCTCGCGGTATGTTTGCGAACCGTTGACACTTTTCACACTTTTTGACAAACTTGTAGGTGTCTTCCTAAATCAGGGGCTAGTAATATCCTTGATGAACAACTTTGTTGGTGAGAGATTGTGCAGCCGTGTGATTATCACAGATCCCTTTATGTATCTCTCGCATGACGTAGTTTGCTTTTTTGTCAGTTACACATTGGAGAAGGGGGGCGCTAAACCCTCGCCTGTATAGCTGGTCTCCTATTAGTGTGTAATGAGTAGCTCTTGTTCCCAGCGTCCTTGCCTCGATCTTGTCATTGGGCAAGATCCCATCACGGAGATACTGAATGATAGGGATCATCTAAGAAATTGGTTCTGTTGTATTCACGGCCTGTTCGGTCGAGCTAACACTGGGAGCTTCTAGTGCATCTGAGTCTAGCGATGAAGTTATTTTCGCCAAGGTATCTGCCACAGAATTGCTATCTCTAGGAATCTATGTGATCGTGAAGTGCTTAAACGGCTCGAGTGCGGCCTTAGCTTTCTTCAGATAGTTGATCATATTTTCTTCCTTAGCCTGGTATTCCCCCAAAATCTGGTTTACAACCAGCATGGAGTCGTTGTGGATGCTGATCGCGGTTGATCCCATTTTTCTAGCCAACCATAACCTAGCGAGCAGAGCTTCATACTCAGCCTCATTATTGGTCGCTTTAAATCCAAACCAGAGGATGCCATGAATACAAGTCCTGAGAGACTTCACTGGCTTGTTGCTCAGATTCCTTGGTCGGATGATATGAGAATTCTGAAATGAAATCAGCAACAGCTTGCCCTTTGATAGTTGCTTTCGATCTATATTGCAGATCGAACTAACTTAGTTCCATGGCCCATTTGAGCAATTTACCCGATGCCCTGGTTTCTAGAGGACCTACCTGAGCGGGTAACTTGTCATTACATGGATTGTATGGGGCTGGAAGTAAGGTCACAACTTTCGGGAAGTGATCAGTAGGGCATAAGCTAATCGTTCCATTTCCAGATACAACATCTCGACATCCAACAGATGCTTGCTCGCTTAATACATTGGCCATTGAACCTTGCTCTCCTCCCGAACTAATGCTTCACTGACTGCGTACTGGGAGACGGACAAATACAGGAGCAGGATTTCTTGCGGGAGAGGCTTGGATAGAATAGGTGGTTTTTTTAGGTGCTCTTTAATGTTTTGAAATGCCTGTTCACACTTGGGAGTCCACTCAGACTTCTTATTGGCCTTGAGAATGTTGAAGAATGGCAAGCAGCGATCTGTTACCCTCGATATGAAGCAACTAAGCGCCGCTATTCACCCATTGAGACTTTGAACATGTTTTCGGTTAGTCGGGCTTTTTATGTTGAGGAGAGCTTGGATTTTCTCGGGATTGATCTCTATTCCCCGCTGGTTAACCATGTACCCTAGGAACTTTCCTGAGGATACTCCGAATGAGCATTTGAAAGGATTAAACTTTATTCTGTATTTTCGGAGGATATCGAACATCTCAGCGAGATGTGCTATGTGATATGAAGCCACATGCGACTTGAATAGCATGTCATCAACATAGACTTCCATCGACTTCCCAATCTGCTCAGAAAATATTTGGTTAACCAACCACTGGTAAGTTGCTCTAGTGTTTTTCAGGGCGAAGGGCATAACCCTATAACAATACAGCCCCCGATCTATTACAAATGAGGTATGCTCTTCGTTCGGTGCATACATCGAAATTTGATTGTATCCCAAGTATGCATCCATAAAGCTCAGTAGCTCGTGCCTAGAGGTGACATCAACGAGCTGGTCGATCCTGGGTAGGGGAAAACTATCCTTGGGGCAAACTTTGTTAAGGTCGGTGAAGTCCACACAGGTCCGTCACTTGCCATTGGGTTTTTTTTACTAGAACTGGGTTGGTAACCTAGCTCGAATAAAACGTTTCTCGGAAGGACCCATTCTGAAGGAGGTTATCTACCTTGATTTTCAAGGTAGTGTACCGCTCTGGATCCATCGCCTTTCTTTTTTGGCATACTGGTTTGGCTTCACTATCGATGTTCAAAGCATGGCAAATGACATCTGGACTGATCCCGACCATATCGGCATGCGTCCATGCGAACACATCAATACTTTCTCTGAGGAAACTGATCAGGTTGTTAGTGAGCTAGGGGTTGAGATTGCTTCCAATCCTCAACACTCTGCTCGACTCGCTCTGGTCGACTGACACCTCTATTAGATCCTCAACTAGCCCACTGGTAGGGCATTCCTGGATACGAGGACCTATATTATCCTCGACTAGGCCAGGCTATGGTTCGATCCGACTGATCGCCATTGTCTGTTTGGGAATGCCACACGAGATGCCTTTCCCCTTACATGCCATCTGCACTACCTTCACATAGCAGTCGCGAGATGCACGCTGAGATCCGCTTACTTTCTCTATCCCCATTGGGGTGGGGAACTTCATCTTGAGATGGTAGATCAAACTGACTACTTTGAAGTTCCTCAGTAGAGGTCGCCCTAAAATACCATTGAAAGCGGATGGGCAATCCACTACTAAGAATTCAGTTATTTTGGTCACCTCGTCAGAGTCACCCAGTGTGACTGGAAGCGAGATTGTCCCTTTGGGGATCAGATGATCCCTTGTAAAACCATACAGGGGGATTGAGGCGGGCTTCAGGTCGGCCTTATCTAATTTTATTCTCTCGAAAGCTGGCTAGGATGTTCACATCACTTCCATTGTCCACCAACATTCTCTGGACGTCAAAACGCCTTATTTGGGGTGTGATGATGAGAGCATCATCATGAGGATGATGTAATCGAACTGCGTCCTTTTCAGAGAAGGTGATTTCCTCCTCCTTGTCAACCTTTGATGGTTGCTGCGTCATGGTCATCACATTGATGGGGTCATGATGGACTGCGCGAGCATATCTTTCTTGGGCACCTCACAAGTTTTGTTCGAGGTGCGGTCCTCCAAAGATTATCCCTACGCTATAGACACCCTTACGATCACGATGCTTCTTACTTGGTTCCTCTTGATTTTTCTCCTTTACGGGAGCAGAGTCATCAACATACTCTTTGAAATGCCCTTGCTTGATAAGATTTTTGATCGCCTGCTTGAGAGCTCGACACTCATCGGTGTGATGCCCATTGTGTAATAACTACTTCCTACTCAATTACTCATAAAAAATATACATAATAAAATACATGTATAATAACATAAGTAGTTGGGCCCAAATTTTTCTTTTATTAAACATATACATTCTTTATACAAAATTAGTATCATAAACAAAAACTATCAAAAACTATGTAGACAGTGTAGCCATTCCTCCTCGCGTGCAGACGTCCATCCGAGCGTGTCCTCACCTAAATCCTACAAAAACATAAAAAGACAATGGGGTGAGCACAAATAATACTTAGTAAGTAAACCCTCTAGTCATCTATCCCCGTAACTCTGTCTCTCTAAGTCTTTCCTTACAATTCTCACTTACTCTCTATTTTATACTTCTCTCTATTTTCTCTTTATGTTTCTCTCTCTCTGTTTCTCTTTCTTAGAACTTTTTTCTACTAACTCTCTTTAGTAAGTCATGGCCCCATCTTATCGGGGGCACGGCCGGACCTCGCTCCCCGCACTCCGTGACTTCAACTTGTTCTTAGCCGATCGGACTCGGTTATCATGGATTCGGAACCCTTAGCCATGGAGTATTAATCTCTCTCTCGGTACTCTTGGTATGCCCTCATCCGCATGCACTCTCACAGGCTACCCCACTTCTCTCTCTCATACTCATGCCCTCTCTCAATGCGGCGTACATGCGGGAATACTCTACCCATTACTCACGAGTTCTCCATCGCACAACCTACTCTATTCTCTTTTTCTCTCTTTTCTCTTAATAAAGCTCACACTCAAGTTCTTACCTTTTCTACTCTTTCTCTAATGCATAATATATGCATATGGATGATTCATGCTATTAATGCACTCATGAATGCACAAATGCAATTGTTGCATCAAGATAGTCATTCTACAGGTCACACTCAAGAAGGCATAACTTGAGTTTATCATATCGGATTGCTACATTTTGGTCTCTTTTTAAAGCTTAGAGACAGGCTACAACTTTTATGTTTTGATCTCAATCAGTTCAATCTATAAGATTGTCCAAAATCACTCAAAAGGTCATGGCTGTGACAGGGCAGTTTTACTTGCATTCCATCAACAATAAATGTGCAAACATAAATTCTACTTTAGCTATACTCTTCTTCTTTCTTTAACCATCCAAAATGGGATTAAAGCTCCCTTGTATATCACAAACCTGTCAAGGAAAACAACTCCCAAAAGTTTACTCAAACTCTTTCAACTTCAATCAACCTTCAACCCATCATCATATCAATCAAAGCACTTCTCATAAGTCAAAAATATCCAAGAACGCATAATTCATCATCTCATCTCAATTCTCATAATCATAACACATACATAATTAAAGAAATCTCTACTCACTTGATTTTCTTAAATCTTAACTTGGTTGGATTTACTTACCTTGATTTGAGCAACTCCAACACTATAATCCTCTTTGATAGAATTCCCTTTCCTCTTAAACCCTAAGCATATAAAACCATAAGAATTCAAAACTTAAAATTTAATCTCACATCTTGATGCAGAATCTTACCTTTGGATGCTAGGATTGAAATCCACTCAAAAATACACAAAATCTATGAATTTCCTTGGAAATCTAGTGAAGAATTTGAGAATTTTGAGTAGAGAATGGCATGAATGGAGGGATAAAGTGGCTAGTTTTCTACTCTTGAACTCTTATTACATAGTTTCCCATTTTGCCCTTGCTCTTTCTTAAAAATTCCATCTATGTCCCTTAGTCATGACGATATGCCCTCATTTTTATTACATTCTCCATGAAATTCTATCTCTTTTCATCCCTAATTTTCAACTAATTTTGAGTAAAAGACCTTTTACCCCTAATGAAAGTTTAAGGGATTTTCTTCACATTTTTCTCAAAATAACTTTAACAAAATTCAACTAAGGGCCACCCAACCAAAATAACAACATGCAAGATCAAATGAACACATCAATAAACATTCAAGCAATGCAACAATAATTTAACTACATACCTCTAGTGGGTGCTACACATTGTCCCTATGATAACGACAATATTTTTTACTGTTTCTGGATGAGCAGAACCTTTCATAGGCTCAGCTCTCCAAGCAGACTGGCATTTTCTGATTTATCAAGAATGGCTGAAACAGATGCATTCAAAGAGGTATACTGAGTCCTGTCGAGATCGGGACGAGGAACTATAGCATAAGACTTCTTAGGCTCGAACCGAGGTTTCTTTCTTTTTTTGTTGATCGTCATAGCCCATTCGATCAACTCTCCTATTTTCCCCTCGACCTGGTGCATTGCCAGAAGTGCCGGGGTCATGGCGGTGGAGAACAAATCAATAAACATTCAAGCAATGCAACAATAATTTAACTACATACCTCTAGTGGGTGTTACACTTCTCCCCCCTTAAAAAAATTTCGTCCCCGAAATTCACGCAAATAACTTCGGTAACGTTTCTGCATTCTTGCTCTACTCCCATGTGGCTCTTCTACCTTGTGATTTCCCCAAAGGCACTTTACTAATGAATGCTCTTATTCCGAGCTCTTTAATCCTTCATCCAAAATCTGTACTAGACGCTCCTCATACACAAGGTTCTCTTCTAAGTCAACATCCTCTATTCTCAATATGGGAGGAATCCACTTACATACTTTCGTAGCATCGAGACATAAAACATCATGCACCTTGTCCATGCTAGGGTGTAGTGCCAATCTGTAGGCCACTTTTCCCACTCGTTGCAATACCTCAAATGGACCTAATATTCTCGGTGCTAACTTTCCTTTATTACCGAAGCGCATCACTCGCTTATAGGGGAAAACTCATAGAACACTTTATCACTCACTTGAAATTCAACCTCTTTTCTTTTCAAGTCGGCATAACTCTCTGTCGATCTTGGCTTGCTTCATCTGTTCTGATTAATCTACATCTTCTATCATTTTCGAGCCACCTCTGGCCAAGAGCGGTACTCAACTCACATTTCACATCCCAATGTAGTGGAGACTTACATCGTCTATCACACAAAGCCTCGTAGGCGTCATCTTATTTGTAACTGGTAATTGTTGTTGTAGGCAAACTCCACTAAGGGTAACATTTCATGCCAGAATGCTTTATAATTATACAACAAGCTCTCAACATATCCTCAAGCACCTAATTCGTTCTCTCTGTTTGGCCATCTGTCTGAGGATGATAGGCAGTGTTAAATGCTAAAGGTACCCAATTTCTCTATAAACTAGTCCAGAAAGCTGAGACAAATCTGGAATCTCTGTCTGACACTTTGTCTTGGCACACCTGCAACCTGACTATCTCTTAATGTAAATATGAGCCAACTGATCTGTAGTGGTGCTCTCCTTTACTGGGAGGAAATAGAGAAATAGCGGACTCATATAGCTATATCCTCTCTGTACTCTAGGGAGACTGTGATAAAATCTATCAAAATACTCCATTTCCACTTTAGAATATAAGTGGCTGAAGCAACCTTGACGCCTTTGGTGTTCTGCTTTCACCTATTGACAAGTCAGGCATTAGCTATAAATTCTACAATGTCTCTCTTCATACCTGGCCACCGTAGCATTTCTTTACATCTTGGTACATCTTGGTTGCTCTAGGATGAGCATGTATGGTGTGTCATGAGCCTCCATAAGAATTCTCTTTCTCAACTCATCATTTTGAGGGATACACAACCAATTTCTGAATAAGGACACCTCCACTAAATGGAACTCCGTTACCTTGCCCTCATGTACTTGCTGAACTATTTTCTGACACCACTCATCAGCCATTTGCTTAACTGACTTCCTCCAATAAAGTAGACTAAACCTCTAACCTGGCAACCTTTCCGAATACTCATTCAATCTGTTCTCTACATAATTCTTCTATCAACTCTTTCTGCTTAGTGAGCCAGGACAAATAAGTTTTTCTACTCAAGGCATCGGTTACTACATTGCTTTCCTCGGTTGATACTTGATCTCACAATCATAGTCCTTAACCAGCTCTAACCACCTTCTCTGTCTCATATTCAATTCCTTTGAGTGAAGAAGTACTTTAAACTCTTATGATCAGTATAGATGTTTCTTTGCACCATAAAGGTAATGCTCCAATCTTTATGCGAAGATCACGGCTGCCAACTCTAGGTCATGCATAGGGTATCTCGTCTCATACTCTTTTAATTGCCGAGAGGCATATGAAATCACCCTACCTAACTCATTAACACTGCACCAAGTCCTTGAAGAGAGGCATCTATATAAATGTCATAATCTACACCCTCTTGTGATAATACTGACACGGGGCTGTTGTTAATCTCTTCTTCAACTCTTGGAACATTCCTCACATGCTTCTGACCATACAAAAGGAGTCTTCTGTTTGGTAAGATCGTCAATGGTTTAGCCAACTGGGTGAACCCTTCAACAATTTTCTGTAGTAACCTGTCCGCCTAAGAAACTTCTGACCTCTTTTACTGTTTTCGGCCTCTACCACTCAAGATTGCCTTTACCTTACTCGATCTACTGAAATCCCTTCCTTGGACACTGTATGGCCTAGAAATTAACTTGGTTGAGCCAAAACTCCATTTAAAAACTTAGCATACAACCTTTTTTTCCCTCAACCGTTGTAGCACTATTCTCAAATGTCCTCATGTTCTTCTCTCGACTTGGAATAAACCAGAATATCATCAATGAATACTACTAAAAAACTGATCCGACAGTCATGGAATACTGGTTCATCAAATCCATCAAAATTGTTGGGGCATTATCAAGCCAAACGCATCACTACAACTCATAATGCCCATACCTTGTACGAAAAGCAACTTAGCTATTCCTGCTCGGCCACTCTTACCTGATGGTACTTGACCTCAAATCAATTTTGGAGAATACTGCTGCTCCCTTCAACGGATCAAACAAATCATCTATCCGGGTAACGTACTTATTCTTCACTGTCACTTTATTTAGCTCTTTGTAATCAATCACATCCGTAGTGACCCTTCTTTCTTCTTTACAAACAAATTGGAGCTCCCTAGGGAGAATGACTCAGTCGAATAAAACCTTTATCTAAAAGCTCTTGAAGTTGCTTCTTTAATTCCTAAAGCTCTGCTGGGCCATTCGTAAGGCTTTAAGTATGGGTGTTTGTTCCTGGTGCTATTTCAATACTAAACTCAACCTCTCTTTCGGGTGGTAACCCGGTAAGTCTTCCGAAACATCTAGGAATCTCGAACTACCGTGAAAGAACAACATGCATGCATCAAGTGGTAAATGGAGAAGAAAGCATAAAAAAATGGATTCAAAAATCGTTTTTCATACAAAGCATGGAAAGAAATTATACCTTCTCCTTTGCTTTGGATTGATGAAGATTAGCTCAAGGATGAACCTCCACACTTTAACCACCACTTGAGAGATTAAGAGTGGTCGTGGGTTATGGAGAGGTTTCTTGTTCGTGTTTTTGTGTAACAGGTCAAGAATGAACTAAAATGCAACCTTTTGCACTTATATATACTTGGGCAATTTTGTAATTATTTATTTTTCACTCCAAGCCCAATAAAATCTTATTTTAAAGGACCCCACGAATTTAATATGCTACCCTTTATAATCAATATTATTCAAGGGCTCATGTAAACTAACAGTTTTATTAACAACCCATAAATTTACCCTTTTTACCCTTTAACTATTAAAAGGTTATTTTTGTTCATCTCATTAATCTTAACACTTTAAGATATAATATTAAATAATTTTATTGCTTGACCATTTTAACCCTTAAAATGTCCAAAATTTTTTATGTAACTATTACTATAGAATCCCGTTATTACCCTCAAAGGTGCTAGCCCTCTTCGGATAATCATTCTCTCTCTCATCCTTCTCTAACTTCTCAAGGCTATTGGTGTGACCATGTAGGTCCACCGTGGATTAGCCATGAGCTGGTTCTGGATAAATCCGAAACCTGCCGAGGCCCAACAACTATGGTAAACATCTAGCAATGTGCCATAGTCCCTAAACCACGATGAAGAAATACTTCATCGAACCCATTTCAGATCATACGTACCATGCAGTAAAGTCCCTCCATAGATATCAAATCGAGTATGGATTCATGGAACGTCAAAATCCTAAACTTGATCTTCTACCGAATCGTCGATCAATATGTTTCGGAACTCGTCATCACAAACTTGCTTTTGTATGACTAAAATAGACTCTGGCCAGAGATTCAATTTTTTGGACATTTATTGATGTTCGTCTAGGAACTCGAATCCGGATGGAGTCAGCGATACCCCCGATCCTTATTTTCGAGTCAATGGATCCCCTCTTGACCATCGTTCGTTTCCCATATGAACAACGCATGCACCAATAGGCTTTATTGTACGAAACATGATTAGTCTCGTACTTATACATCGTATGAACCATACCATCCATATCGGATCCGACTACAATGTCTCAGGTCAAAGGACTACATCGTGCACTGATATAACCAAACGATAAATCATTGCCTACATGCTTTTCCAAGTGATTTGTCGTTATTCGGTCACGTTCGAAAAACAGTTCACCAACCGTTAATCCATACCAATGCCCCAGTGACATGACTATCATCGTCATCCGTACTTATATCAACTCATGATATCTTTCGGAAGCATCCGGTATGCCTACTGTGCAATATAGTTGCCCAAATTATATTGCTTCCGTAGGGAACCCTTTTCTATAATTCATTTACCGATTAAATGAATCATCTGGACAATTCATATACATACTTTATTTTAAATGCATGACTGAATAAAGTAAGCATTTTACATATATGAATTAAAGAACTCTTTCTTCTATTATTTATGATATATATATAGATATAAGACAAAATGCTCTGAAACCGAGAACACGAATGGTTTCTAGGGCATACACTAATAAACACTAACAACTGGCACCCTCTGAATTTCTGACTGTGGAACGTCACCACTCTATACTACATGAGCAATATATCCAGAACACCTCTTTCTCAACATCTTTCTAGCCTTCACACTACTAATCAACATGCTCAATTGATGGCCCTCTCCAAACTAAATTTATCTCCACTATTGAGATTAAATCTTGCCTTCTTCTTCCGACAATCAATTTCTACTCCATACCTCCCTAGGAAATCCATGCCCAATATCACATCAAGGTTGGGCATATCAAAAACTATTAAATCAACTGCTAACTCTTGACCATGGATCACTACGGACTCTCCTAACAACATCTCCTGAGTCAACACACTCACCCTATCAGGTAACTCTCTCTTAATAGGTTGACTCACTCTAGTAGGTTTCAAACTTAATCTCTCTATCATTCCATGAGATATAAAAGAATGGGTAGCTCCAGAATCAATTAAAGCATATAAAGGAACAACATGAAATAACAATTGACTAGTTATGGCTGAGGGACTGGCCTTGGCTTTACCCTATGCTACTGTAAATACTCTGGCATTTGTACCTCTAGGAGTCTGAGCTATCGATAGGAGAGGAGCTTTACAATCCCTCATCATATGCCCTGGCTGTCGGCACTTGTAACACACGTTTCGGTCCCTCAAACACTCTCCTGAATGGTTCCTCTCACATTTAGCACAAGGGGGAAACCCTTCTGTCCTTGGTCGTTGGTTCTGTCAATCTCTCCTATTCTTCCTGGGTTAAACCTTCTTCTTGGCCCTTACTTCTCTGTTCTTTGTGGCATCTACTCTCTCCCTCTGTAAGGTGGTGGATGGCTCACTAGATATTGTTGAAGCTAACCCTCCTACAATGTATTTATTTACATAGATCTCTACCCTTAAAGCCCGTGTTAGAGCTTCACTGTAGGTATGAGGGGGCTCGACTCCTGTCATTACATCTCGGACAATATCTGATCTCGACCCTTGCACGAACTTGTCCCTCCTTAACTCCTGTGTTTACACTATCTCGGGTGCAAAGCGAGCAAGGGAGTTGAATCTTACTAAATATTTTTTCACCGTACTAGTCCCCTGCTTCAAATTAATAAATTCTTGGACCTTCTCGTGTATTCAATCTTCTGTTCGATACTCGGCCTCAAACAATCTCTTGAATTCCTCCCAAGTCATCGAGGCCATGTCATGAGTCTCTTCCATTAATTCCCACCAAATTCGGGCATCTCCCCGAAATAAGAAACTGGCATATCTGATCCTCTCTCTATCATTCATGGGAAACAGTGTTGTCGTCCGCTCTACGAACTTAAACTGCTCTTCTGCTTCTAACGGGTCCCTAGTACCCCTAAACTCTAGCGACTGGTGCTGGTTTGCAAGCCCCTGAATCGGATCAACTCGACTTTGTACTGTCTAAGGTACCAGCCTTTCTCGCTCTTATCTTGTGGTCGGTATTCTACTAGGGGTCTCATTTCTTTCCTGTACAGCTCTCCCCTGACTCTCAGCTAACACCTGCTGTATAATGGTTCGAATCCTCGTCTCATCAAGAGTAAGGGGAGTTGGTTCTGGTGGGTTAGAGGATTCTCCCTTGTTCATCACACTCTTGCCCTTCTTCCTGTTACTACGCCTCATCTACAAAAGAACCACATTTGATCAATTCAAGAGAACACTTAACGTAAGGAAAGAATTAACTTACACAGTCAACTCTCGGACATCGTAGCGATGAGAATGGTACACTGTCAAAATCTCGGCTCTGATACAAAAAATGTAATAACTACTTCCTACTCAAATACCCATAAAAATATACATAATAAAATACATGTATAATAACATAAGTAGTTGGGCCCAAATTTTTCTTTTATTAAACATATACATTCTTTATACAAAATTAGTATCATAAACAAAAACTATCAAAAACTATGTAGACAGTGTAGCCATTCCTCCTCGCATGCAGACGTCTATCCGACCGTGTCCTCACCTAAATCCTGCAAAAACATAAAAAGACAATGGGGTGAGCACAAATAATGCTCAATAAGTAAACCCTCTAGTCATCTATCCCCGTAACTCTGTCTCTCTAAGTCTTTCCTTACAATTCTCATTTACTCTCTCTTTTATACTTCTCTCTGTTTTCTCTTTATGTTTCTCTCTCTTTGTTTCTCTTTCTTAAAACTCTTTTCTACTAACTCTCTTTAGTAAGTCACGGCCCCATCTTATCGGGGCGCGGCCGGGATTCGCTCCCGCTCTCCGTGACTTCTACTCGTTCTTAGCCGATCAAACTCGGTTATGCATAGATCTCTCGGGTACTCTCGGGTATAGCCCTCATCCGCATGCACTCTCACGGGCTACACCACTTCTCTCTCTCATACTCATGCCGCTCTCTCAATGCGGCGTACATGCGGGAATACTCTACCCATTACTCACGGGTTCTCCATCGCACAACCCACTCTATTCTCTTTTTCTCTCTTTTCTCTAATGCATAATTAATGCATATGGATGATTCATACTTATTAATGCACTTATGAAATGCACAAATGCAATGTTGCATCAAGATAATTATTCTGCACAGGTCACACTCAAGAAGGCATAACTTGAGTTATACGTATTGGATTGCTACGATTTTGGTCTCTTTTTAAAGCTTAGAGACAAGGCTACAACTTTTATGTTTTGATCTCAATCTAGTTCAATCTGTAAGATATCCAAAAATCACTCAAAAGGTCATAGCTGTGACAGGACAGTTTTCACTTAGGCATTCCATCAAACAATAAATGTGCAAACATAAATTCTACTTTAGTTATAACTCTTCTCCTTTCTTCAACCATCCAAAATGGGATTAAAGCTCCCTTGTATCATCACAAAACCTGTCAAGGAAAAACACTCCCAAAAGTTTACTCAAACTTCTTTCAACTTCAATCAAACTTCAACCCATCATCATACAATCAAAAGCACTTCTCATAAGTCAAATATATCCAAGAACAAGCATAATTCATCATCAATCTCATCTCAATTTATCAATAATCATAACACATACATAATTAAAAGAAATCCCAACTCACTTGATTTTCTTAAATCTTAACTTGGTTGGATTTACTTACCTTGAATTTGAGCAACTCCAACACTATAATCTCTCTTTGATAGAATTCTCTTTCCTCTTAAACTCTAAGCATATAAAACCATAAGAATTCAAAACTTTAAAATTTAATCTCACATCTTGATGCAAAAATCTTACCTTTGGATGCTTAGGATTGAAAATCTACTCAAAAATACACAAAATCTATGAATTTCCTTGGAAATCTAGTGAAGAAATTTGAGAGAATTTGAGTAGAGAATGGCATGGGATAGAGTGGCTAGGGTTTCTACTCTTGAACTCTTATTACATAATAATAATATATATATATATTATTATGTAATAAGAGTTTATATGTAGTTTCCCATTTTGCCCATAAATATATATATATATTAGTTTCCCATTTTACCCTTTCTCTTTCTTGAAAATTCCATCTATGTTCCTTAGTCAATGACAATAATGCCCTCATTTTTATTACATTCTCCATGAAATTCTATCTCTTTTCACTCCCCAATTTTTCAACTAATTTTGAGTGAAAAGACCATTTTACCCCTAATGAAAGTTTAAGGGATTTTCTTCACATTTTTCTCAAAATAACTTTAACAAAATTCAACTAAGAGCCAATCAACGAAAAATAACAACATGCAAGCTCAAATGAGAACAAATCAATAAACATTCAAGCAATGCAACAATAATTTAACTCATACCTCTAGTGGGGCGTTACACATTGTCCCTATGATAACGACAATATTTTTTACTGTTTCTGGATGAGGAGAGACCTTTCATGGGCTCAGGCTCTCCGAGCAGACTGGCCTCTTCTGATTTATCAAGAATGGCTGAAACAGATGCATTCAAAGGGGTATACTAAGTCCTATCGCGATCGCGACGAGGAACTATAGCATAAGACTTCTTGGGCTCGAACCGAGGTTTTTTTCCTTTTCGTTGATCGTCATTAGCCCATCTGCGATCAACTCTCCTATTTTCCCCCTGACCTGGTGCATTGCCAGAAGTGCCGGGGTTGTGGCGGTGGAGCGCCGCCACAACGCTCTCAATACGGAGGTATTTCTTCGTAAGGTTATAAAAGCGAGTGAGGGAAACATCGTCCTCTGATTGCAGCTCCTTCCGCAGGTCTGTCTGTGGATGAACTCTCGCTATGATAAGAGTCTGAACGGACTCTTCGAGAGTGTGAGCTACTTTATGGAGCTTTCTGTGGAACCTATCGATGTAAGATTGGAAGGATTCATCCCTTTCTTGCCTTATGTTGCTAAGGTAGCTCAAAAGTATTGAGAACTTCCTGTTTTCTTGGAACTGTCTCAAGAATGTCGAGCTCATCTGATTCCACGAGCTGATTGATCCCGCCGAAAGTGACTTAAACCATCGCTTAGCATTAGACGTAAGAGTCATTGCCAAGCATTGGCATTTTGCCAAATCAGAAACTTGATGAAGTTCCATCAGGTCGTTGAATTCGTATAAATGATCCTACGGATTAGAATTTCCATTGAACGCTGGCATATCGGGCATTCTGAATCTGGAAGGGAGAGAGACAGCTAACACAGTCGGAGAAAGAGGAGACGCTTCTGCAACCTACCCTTGCTCATTTTTTTTAAGCTTTTAGCTGATCCAGAGCTCGTTGTAGCTCCTCAATCTGAGGCAGCGGAGCCATCTGGGGATCGCTTTCCCCCATGCGGGTTCGACTCTTGCGATTGCGGTCAAGGAAAGTCCGGATGTCAGATTCCTCCTCGCCTCGACTGACAGTTCCGGCCGCTCTTGACACACGCTAGGTAGAGTCGTGTGATGGCGATGAATGGTCTGGGGAACCTTTCCGACCTCTGCGGTGGTACGAACCAACCCGCGAACGGTAGGAACTTCCCGCGTGATGACGATCAGTGTCGTCATTCTGGCGGTGATAGGAATCTCCCCGCCTCGCACTTTTATGGGAGTGCTTGCGCGATGTGGCATATGACAGCTCGGGATGTGACCTGTTACCAAGTCTTTGCACGGGTATTCTACCCGGGGTGCAGTTGGTGTTCGTAAGTCCCTCGGGTCCTTTAGGCCCACTATTTGCCACCTGCTTTCCCTTCCTTTAACGCGCTACAGTGCGTGCGGCACAGGTTATTGCCATTTTTCGTGCGTTCATGCAACCTGAAGGCGTTATAGGCAGTGGTATCGCCTTATTTGATTCGGGTGGTGCAACCCGATCCAAATGGTCGAACCTTTGGTTGACTGTTTGGAGAGTATTGTTGAACCTCTCCAGGTAGTTCATGACGGCTGGGTCAAGTCGTGAGCTTGAAGGAATATCCTCCACGAGATCTTGCGGGACTGGGGGCACTTCGGAAAAAGTATCCTTTTGCGCCTGGGGGATTTCTTCCTCACCACGGTTGGTTCGCTCAGATTCAAATCCGCGAGTCATTTGCTGTTGTAGGACCGACTAGTTAGAGATTCTCCTGATGAAGAACGAATACTAAATCAGACCCTCCTTCTAGCGCCAAACTGTTGATGCGTGATTTTGACACTAATTCACGTGTGAAATGCTGAGCTGACCCAAAGAACACACGCGAATAGGGGTTTGAGAATAGATAAAAGATGGAGAACGATGTTTAATATGGTTCAGATGCTTAAACAAGCGACTCCTACGTCCACTGATATTGTATTCATATATTGATATCAGGTCGCATTAAGCGAAATGACTTACAAGTGATTACCAAGAGAAAATAAGTGTGCTATTACAGAGAGAAATTAGCTAATCCCTCAAACGGGAGAGGAGTCCTCTATTTATAGTGGGATGGATTAAGGTAATGATTACTAAATCAGGAAATGGGTCAGATTTCCGTCCAAATCCTTCCTTACGCCCCGTTATTCACCTGTCCGAGTGATTTACTCGATTCTTGCAGGGGTTGGACAGGTGGATCACCTTTAGCCTTTCATCGGCCTGACGCGCACCTACTGCACTGGCAGGAGCACGCCTCTTGCGTCAGCATGCAACGTGGCTACACCTGAACGACACTTGGACTTACCTAAGCTCTTACCACTTGCGTTGACAAGGCTTTATGTCAACCCTATTTTTCCAGTCATAACAGTTTTCTTCTAATTTGAACAACCACTTCACGGTCACTGACATGAGTTGTGAACGAAGTAACTAATATTATGAATTAATTTTAAAGTTTTATAACATAAGGATTAAAGGTTAAAAAAAGGCGGTGAGGGTTTATAAGATGGGGTTAAGAGTTGGAAGGGTAAAGTGGGAGGGCAACTGGGCAACTAAGTACATAACGGACTAGACAGAAGAAAATCAAAGAATCACCTACTCTTCTAAGGTCACTTTTTCAACCAGAAAGATTGATGGCGGTTTTGAAATTTAGTGGAGTGTGGTGGAAAATGGGGAAAGGACCCACTTGCAATAAAAAGTATTACTCTATGTTACCCTATTCTATTATTCCACATCAATTCCGATTACAAACACGCCAACTCCGACTTTGATTCTCTCTTTTATCTCTTAAAACCTTTCCTTTTGATCCTTTTAATAATTTATACACGAATTAAAGACTTCTTAATTTTGCACACTTCAAGAACATTTCAGCTTCCACTGCTTGCCTTTTTTTTTTTTTTCAATCTGGGTTTGGCGTAAGATTCAAGTCGTCTTTAGCTTCATCTTTATAGCTTTCCTAATATGTCTCTTTAATAATATTATCTTCATTCTTTAATTCACTAAGAATATTTATCCGACTTTTTTCTGTGGTCAGAAAAAAAGGCGGAGTGGTTTTGCTGGATTCATGGAAGCTAATAAAGAAAAGAATAATATCTTTTTGCTTCCACTGATTCTTTTTTGATGAGTACGCATTTGGATTTGGGTGCTGGATCTGATAGGAGATTCACCAGATTCTATTGTTTCTGCGGATTATTTACTTGTTACAGTTGAGTCTGTAACACTGAATTTCCCTCTTTATTCTTCTTTTATATGACTCCTGTTATGTATTAGTTTTTGTTATTACAGTATTGGTAGAGGGTGATCAAGGGTGTTTTAATAGAAACATGGGGTGTGATTGACTTATTAGTTAATTTTAGGCCGCCAACAAATACGTGGTACTGAAATTTCTGGGAATTGGGCATTTCAGATGAAAATTTGAATATGTGCCGGGTGATTTACATTGCCTTGTGTTTCGCTTGCTTGAAATCTTTCATTGATGTAGGCAAATGATTTGATTTTGCACCATATTTTTGCAATTAAGGTAGACATGCAGGCAACAAGTTTATTGATGCCTTTGACAGAAGAAAGCTTATGTATGGTATTCCTTCTAAGCTGCTGATGCAGGCAAATGATTTGATTTTGCACCATATTTTTTGGTTTCTAATTTTCAATTGCCTGGTGTGTTTAATTGTAATAGTATCATGAACCTGGAAGTTATTTGCCAAATTAATGGTCGAATTCTAATGCTATAGATAAATTTTCTTGCATTTGTTAGTAATGTCCCAGTGTATATTGGCATTTCCTTTTGCTGCTAAATTTGCATTCTTATACAAATGAGCAGCTTGGTTGCCGGCAAAAGTTTGCTATCCTGCTGGCAGATAATATCTCATCATGGAATGGCTGACCAAAATTGTGCAAGGTCCCAATCATAAAGGTCAATATCATGGAAAATATGGAGATGATAGAATATGGAATGAGCCTAGAGATTCAGTGGTAATCACTTTTCTTTTTTTCCCCTTCAGTCATAGGTTTACCCTAGCTGCTGCTTTCTTCCATAGATTATTACATCAATTCTTACATTTTATTAATTATAGAATGGATACATGCTGCCAAGTTGAATATTCATGCATACATTTTATGCAGCATTTTCTTTTCAATTTTGTGATGTTGCTGACTATATGTGGAAAAACCTGGATATAGGATGATTCATCCGATTTTGACAGAGAAGAAATTGACCGTGCTATTGTAATGTCTCTTTCAGAAGTGGATCAAAAAGGAAAAAAAGTGATTGGTAAGCCCACAAACCTGTAACCACTGATCATGAAATTTTTTGTAATTGTGATATTGGAAGTTTCTGTGATCAATTACTAGACATTACTTATGGCTCAGTGCGTGAAGTACTCTGCAATGACATATCAAAAGAAACACAGAGTGAAGGGTAACTGATTGCCAATAGTATCGCTTTGTATGTGTGTACTTGCTTGATTGCTTTTACTTCTTCTTCTTTAATAAATAACAAAAATTATTCGTCATCAGATTATTTTTATTTGCATTGCTCAAAATTTTGCTCCAGAAATTATGGGCAAGAGCAGAAGTAATGCATCCGTCATTGTTTTAGATTATTATGCTATTATGTTTAATTGAATAACTTAAGAGCTTATGCTCATGAATACTCTAAATAATAAGTAAGAGTTTTAATGAAGTAGAAGTCAATTAAAATAATTTATTTTATTGGGTTTGAAAAATGATAATTCTCTTTTCAAACTAGTATCATGCCAAACAGTGGGTATGATTGCAAATTGCTTACAGAGATACACATGCATCTTGTGGTTTTTCTGTGAAATCTGTTTTCGTTTTTCAGTCACAATAGTATAGTGAAGTGAGGCAGGTGGAAGAACTGTACAAAGTGACTTCTTAAAATATCAGATTGAATGGACTTCCTTTATATATTACATGCTAACTGAACATGCATAAGGTCCATTAAAGAGGTGCACTCTATAATCAATACCAGTTATTTTCGGAAGTGTTGAATTAATGATGAAATTTAAAGTTCATACTTTTAGTCTCATTAATATATTTATTTATTAGAAAATGAATATGACTTGGAGGAAGATATACAATGTATTAAATCTGAATCGTATGAAGACGAAGATGAACTGTTTGCTAAAGCTCTGATAGAGGAAGATGAACGACGAGATAAAGCTCAACAAGAGGAATATGAACGACGAGCTCAACAAGAGGAATACGAACGTCAAGCCAAAGCTCAACTAGAGGAGGATGAACAACTTGCGAAGGCCATTCAGGAAAGTTTGAGCATTGAGCCTCCTCCTCAACCTGATACTCCAAGTATATTTCAACCTTTTCCATTCTTTTATCCTCCTGGTTACAGGTACACGTCATTGAATTCAATCTCTGTTTCAGTAATCTGACGACTGTCTATATATGTCAATTGTTTTGATTATAGCTCTTAGTGAAATGTATTAAAGGCACAAGCAGACATGCTTTTTTGTATTTGAATATTGCATTCTCTCTGAAGGAATAAAGATTTAGGGCTAGGCTAGCTTAAGCAGAAACCCATTGAATTTTAGCCGACAAACCAGCTTAAGGCATAGGCATTACACGGATAAAAGATAGCATGAACACGTCTGCTGCTCGAGCTAATTGGTTTAAAGTTTAGCACCATATTCTTGTATCAGTCCATTGTAATCTCTGCCTTGACTGAACTTTATTGGAATGAAGTGATGCAGATGTCTACTTATATCGTTTTTTCCCTGTGCAATACTTAGTTGTATTTCATTGTAGGTGCATGGGCAATTGCATTACATTCTTCTGATTAAGTTGACTTAATAATGCCAGTGGAATGAGGAAACTCATAATTTGATGGTCTAAAATCTAAATATCTTCTGTTTCGAAAATAACTAGTGCAAGATGATTAAGAATTTTTTATTTTAGGTACAATTTGAACTTTTGTTCTTCAAGGAGACATGACGTGGGAAGTACTTGACATTGGTTAATTATAAATGTGACAATCAAGAATTTTGCATTTTATTATGTGGCTCAGTTTGAAATTATCATTTTCAAGTTAGTAGACATGACATGACAATTATTTGACATTGGCAAAGGCTAAATGTGATAAAGTTGGGGTGCATTACATCCTTATGTAACATCATGAATTTGCATGCATAAATTATATATATAACATCTATTATTGTGTCTTTTATATTATCTGCTTCTTATGTTTCTAGTCTTTTTTACTTAGATATCTGACAAATCCTAACCTGGTTGTTGAAAATGTATTTCTCATAGGACGTGTGCTGGTTGCAATATTGAGATTGGTCATGGAAGATACTTAAGTTGCATGGGTGCTTTTTGGCAACCTGAATGCCTCCGTTGCCATGGTTGTAATCAACCAATTACAGATATTGAGGTTTAAATTTTATAAAACTTGAATGATAATATTAATTTTGATCAGTTAACACACTGCTTGAATTCTTGGCAAATTTTGCTGTTAGTATGGGTGGTTTTTCAATAACCAAGTGAATGAAGGGTATGGCTAAGTTGATATATCGTTTCTATGATAGTTTTCAATGTCCGGGAGTCGTCCTTATCACAAACACTGCCGTAAGGAGCAACATCACCCCAAATGTGATGTCTGCCATAACTTTGTAAGTATTTTTCCCATGTTAGTGCTATAATAACCCTTTTTTTTTTTTCCATCTCTCTACTAATGCTAGAGCTATTTTTTGTTATGTGCTTTCTGATATCTAGTATGAACATATAACTATGTCCTATCTGATTTTATGTTCAGTTGTAGAGGATGGTGAAGCTACCCGAACCAACTCCCCCTACCCTTGACGAGACGATGATTCGAACAATTGTACAGCAAGTATTAGCGGAGAGCAAGGAAGAGTTGGTCATGAGAGAACCGAGACCTCTAGTAGAGTACCGCCCACAAGACCAGAGCGAGAAGGGTCGGTACCTCAGACAGTACAGACTCGGGTTGATCCGATTCAGGGGCTTGCAAACTAGCATCAACCGCCAGCGTTTAGGGGTACTAGTATCACGGGCTGGGAGTTTCACACCCAAAAGGCTAACCTATTAGGTGGAGGGACTCCCCCCATTTATAAGCCCAAGACCTCCCCAATACGCTTTCAATGTGGGATTTGTTACATTCTCCCCCACCCAATCCTGTGACGCCCTCGTCACAGGTGAGGCCCCCTGCTTGCCCATCCACCTCACTCTCGTGTGGACCCACAATCACACGTGGACGTCCCTGCGTGGACGTTTGGTGGGACATCGAAAGACGGATTGGGTCTGCTCTGATACCACTTATCACGGGCTGGGAGTTTCACACCCAAAAGGCTAACCTATTAGGTGGAGGGACTCCCCCCATTTATAAGCCCAAGACCTCCCCAATACGCTTTCAATGTGGGATTTGTTACACTAGGGACCCGTTAGAAGCAAAAGAGTGGTTTAAGTCCGTAGAGCAGACGACGGCACTGTTTCCTATGAATGATAGAGAGAGGATTAGATATGCCAGTTTCTTATTTAAGGGAGATGCCCGAATTTGGTGGAAACTAATGGAAGAGACTCATGATATGGCCTCAATGACCTGGGAAGAATTTAGAAGATTGTTTGAGGCCGAGTACCGAACAGAAGATCGAGTACATGAGAAAGTCCAAGAGTTTATTCATCTGAGGCAGGGGACTAGTACTGTGAAAGAATATTCAGTTAGATTCAACTCTCTTGCTCGTTTCGCACCCGAAATAGTATATACCGGAATTAAGGAGAGATAAATTTGTGCAAGGGTTAAGATCAGATATTGCCCGAGATGTTATGACAGGAGCCGAGCCCCCTTATACCTACAGTGAAGCTCTAGCAAGGGTTTTAAGGGCAGAGATCTATGTAAACAAATATCTGGCAGAAGGGTTATCTCCAGTGGTACCCCGTGAACCATCCACTACCTTACAGAGGGAGAGAGTAGATGTTACAAGGAACAGAGATGTAAGGGCTAAAAAGAAGTTTCAACCCAAGAGGAACAGAAGAGACTGGCAGAACAAGCGGCCTAGAACAGAAGGGTTTCCCCCTTGTGCTAAATGTGGGAGGAACCATTCAGGAGAGTGTTTGAGGGACAGAAATGTATGTTACAGATGCCGACGGCCAGGGCATCTGATGAGGGATTGTAAAGTTCTCTTTCCACCTGTGGCTCAGGCTTCTAGAGGTACCAATGCCGGAGTTTTTACAGTGGCACAAGGTGAAGCCGAGGCCAGTCCATCAACTGTAACTGGTCAGTTGTTATGTCATGCTGTTTCCTTATATGCTTTAATTGATTTTGGGGCTACTTATTCTTTTATTTCTCATGGAATGATCGAGAGATTAGGTTTGAAACCTATTAGAGTAAGTCAACCTATTAAGATAGAGTTACCTGATGGAGTGAGTGTGTTGACTCAAGAAATGTTATTGGGAGAATCCGTAGTGATCCATAGACGAGAGTTAGTAGTTGATTTAATAGTTTTTTATATGCCTGACTTTGATGTGATCTTGGGCATGGATTTCCTAGGGAGGTATGGAGTAGAGATTGATTGTCGGAAGAAGAAAGCGAGATTTAATCTCGATAGTGGAGATAAATTTAGTTTTGGAGAGGGCCATCAGTTGAGTAAAAGCTAGAAAGATGTTGAGGAAGGGGTGTTCTGGATATATTGCTCATATAGTACAGAGTGATGATGTTCCCTAAGAATGTAATAGCCACTTTTCCTTTCCTTTGTTGTCTTGTCTTCTCTCTACAACTCAAAACAACAACAAGAACAATAACAACCAAATAAGACTTCACTATAACTATAAGCAAACTCACATCTAAAGCGTGAATCCTTACCTTAGGATGTTTTAGATGAAATCTCTACTCAAAATTACTTAAAAGCTCTCTTAAATCCCTTAGAAATCTTAGGAAAATTGAATGGAAGATTGAGAGAAATTAGAGAATGGATATGGCGGTGGAAATGAATGAATAAAGGGTTTCTCTACACTTTAATTCTTTTTAGCTCATATTATAACCATCATTTCCCATTTTGCCCTTGCTCTTCCTTGAAAATTACATCTATATCCTTTGATTCTTTGATAATACACCCTTATTATCAACACATTCTCTACTTAATTTTCTTACATTTTACTCCTCACTATTCCTACTAATTAGGGGTAGAATGGTCATTATGCCCCAAATGAAGAATTCTCTAGAAAACTCAAGAAACTTTTCATTAGGCTCGTCGCCGCGGCGAAGAACTTTATGTCGCCCCGACGAAACAGGGCAGAACCTACCCGTGGGTGTAGCTCCTCTTCGCCGCGACGAAGCTTCTTCTTCGCCCCGGCGAAGATTGGATTTCCAAACTTCACCAAAACTCAACCAATCTCAAGGCAACCATTCAACCAACTCAACATACCATTTCAATTAAAGACTCACCAACCAACCATAACAACATACAAACTCAATTGAAACTGAATCAATGAACTTTTAAGTAAGACAACAAATCTTAAGTACGTACCTCAAGCGGGGCGTTATAATTCTCCCCCCCTTAAAAGAATTTCGTCCCCGAAATTCACATGAATAACTCCGAAAAGCGAATTTGCATGTCTCGTTCTACCTCTTATGTCGCTTCTTCTACCTTGTGATTCCTCCAAAGGATCTTCACCAGCGGAATACTCTTGTTTCGGAGTTCTTTAATCCTTCGATCTAGAATCAGTACTGGATGTTCCTCATACACAAGGTTCTCTGTTAACTCAACATCTTCTATACTCAGGATATGGGAGGGATCACTTACATACTTTCGTAGCAGTGAGACATGGAACACATCATGCACCTTGTCCATACTAGGTGGAAGTACCAATATGCAGTAACCTGTCAGGCCTAAGAAACTTCGGACCTCTTTATTGCAACGAGTGGATAAAGTTGCCTACAGCATTATAACCTCTCTGTACCTTAGGGAGACCTGTGATGAAATCCATTGAAATACTCTCCCATTTTCATTCCGGAATACTAAGTGGTTGAAGCAACCCTGATGGCCTTTGCTGTTCTGCTTTCACCTGTTGACATATTAGACATTTAGCTACAAACTCTGCTATGTCTTTCTTCATACCTGGCCACCAATAGCCTTTCTTTACATCTTGGTACATCTTGGTTGCTCCAGGATGAGCAGTGTACGGTGTGTCATGAGCCTCTGAAAGAATTCTTTTTTTCAACTCATCATTCGGAAGAATACACAACCGATTCTGGAAATAGAGGACACCATCAACTACGTAGAACTCCACTGTCTTGCCCTCAAGCACTTGCTGCACTACTTTCTGACACCACTCATCAGCCACTTGTTTTTCTCTAACTTTCTCTAATAAAGTAGACTGAATCTCTAACCTGGCAATTCGTCCCGGAATCACTTTGATCTGCTCTCTGCAAAACTCTTCTATCAACTCTTTCTGCCTAGTGAGCCGAGACAAATGAGTTTTTCTACGTAAGGCGTCGGCTACTACGTTGGCTTTCCATGGTTGATACTTGATTTCACATTCATAATCCTTAACTAGCTTTAACCACATTCTCTGCCTCATAATCAGCTCCTTTTGAGTAAAGAAATACTTTAAATTCTTATAATCAGTGTAGATATTACTCTTAGCTCCATAAAGGTAATGCCTCCAAATCTTTGATGCAAAGACTACGGCTGCCAACTCTAAGTCATGCGTAGGGTATCTCATCTCATACTATTTCAATGGCCGAGAGGCATATGCTATCACCCTACCTAACTGCATTAACACCGCCCCAAGTCCTTGCAATGAGGTATCCGTATAAATGTCATAATCTACACCCTCCTGTGGTAACACCAACACTGGAGCTGATGTTAACCTCTTCTTCAACTCTTGAAAACATTCTTCACAATCTTCTGACCATACAAAAGGAGTCTTCTGTTTGGTAAGAGCTATCAATGGTTTAGCCAACTAGGCGAACCCCTCAACAAAACGTCTGTAGTAACCTGCCAGGCCTAAGAAACTTCGGACCTCTTTATTGCAACGAGTGGGTAAAGTTGCCTACAGATTGGTACTTCCACCTAGAATGGACAAGGTGCATGATGTGTTCCATGTCTCACTGCTACGAAAGTATGTAAGTGATCCCTCCCATATCCTGAGTATAGAAGATTCGTTTTGCTCTCAAGTTGAACTCGTTTTGTTCAAATTGAGCTCGTTTTGCTGAGGTTGGCTCGTTTTGCTCTCAAGTTGAGCTTGTTTTGTTCAGATTGAGCTCGTTTTGCTTTCAGGTCGAGCTCCTAATAGATTTCAGGTCGAGCTCCTAACAGATAGCGATCAGCTCCTGGCTCTCAGCACTCGATCGCGCCAAGAATGGTTCGAGTTCTTCAGTTCGAGACTACAGCCATTCAGATCAAAGACCTTGGTTTCTAAAGCGTGATTACGCACTCCAAAAACTGGGGGGCTTCTGTTATGCCTCAAAAGTCACGCTTATGTCAGCCTAATAAATGTCTTTTGTACTAGCTGCCAAGACCATATCTCCTCAAAGATATTCTTACCAACCCTATCTCCTCTCAAGAAATGAATGGATAAGAGCCTTCCATGTGTTAAGACAACTTGCAAAACACTCATTACATTAAGTGTTTAGGTGTATAAATTGACACTTCTCTTCCCAAAGAGGGGGGCTGGGCATATGAGAGCTAAACCATAGATTCAAGCTCAATTCTTTCTCTCTGTAAACACTGTATTTCTTCATCTTTGTATGCCTTATGGGCAATATCATAAAAATAGTCAGAGATCAATAAAATAACAATGGATGTAGGAGTTACTTGTTTGAGCATCCGAACCACTATAAAAACCTCTCTTGTTAGCCTATTATTTATGTTTTCTGTAACGTATATAATCTCAGCTCCATATTCAAATCTCATGGATCCATCACGTGTAATTTCTAAGACCCTCTTAGCACTTTGCATGTGCAAGTCGTTGGCATCCAAAATCAAGCGTCAACAGATTACCTTTTTTTATTTTAATTTATAGATTCATAGAATATTGCAATTAAAAGTTTGTTGTTTGAAAAATGCAGATGCTTGCCTTGTGGACACCTATCTGTTTGTCTTGCATTGAAAAATGGATCAACAAGGCTCCAGCGGTATATTATTTTCCTATTTGTAATTTGATTATATGTTTCATTCACTTTTATTATGTGCATTAATTTAATTTCTTGGTTATATTGCCCCTCAATGCAATGAGCGGTGCAATTTGAATGATGTGATAAAGTTTATGCTTTACTTGCAATTCTGCTTGATCAAGATCTCGAGAAGGTATTTTTATTGTAGAATGATTAATGTTTATTAATGAACAGTATTCATCAAAATTCAATCTGAGGTTTTGCTCTTTTGCAATATTGCAGGATAATAAGGAGCTCAAGGCTTAGAACCGCGATTTGTTGTCACACGTAAGGCTTATCATTAATAAATTATTTAAACTCACATTTATTTCTTTTTCCATTAAAATTCGGATATGTAGAAATCTTAAGTTATTTCTGTTTTTCATGACAGCTCCGAGGCTTCTAGTAAAGTGAGACTTCTCCATGTCAGGCTTCTGGTAGTGGTGATAATTGTTAGCATAATGAGCTGTTTAAAAGGTGTAAGTATAGAGAAAATCACCAGTTTCATTCTCTACAACTGTTCACGTCTTGGTAATCAGAGAAATTTGTAGATCTAATTTCGTCATTCATGTATGGATTATGAATGGCTTTAATATGTTGTTTATGGAATAATGTCATGTTTACAACTGAGTCATACAACGAGACAAAAAACATAGGATAGATTAGTTATTTTACATGAATTTTGTAAAATTTTAGCTGGGTTGTATAATTTAGTTATAAGCATAGCATTATTCGTTGTTTATAATCACTTCAAATCATCTAAAGGTTGTCGGCATTGGAGTAATTTTGGCTAATTTACCTTGTGGATATATAGATTCCAATAATCAACATCTTCTTAGCAGCCATGTCGGCCTATTTTGATTTTCTAAATGCATCTTAAAAGTTTTAGAGGTTATTATAACAATTAATTTGCAGAATATTAAATGACATGTTGTTTAAGCTTCACATCTTAAACGACTTGCTTAACATACATCATCCATTCCTCTTGTGGACTTGTTCTCTATATACTACATTTACGAATTTATGGAATAACTAAAAATAGAATAATGCTACAGACACTAAAAATAAAAGTTGCATCAAATTTTTGTACTAATGTATGTGACATCCGGTTACATGTAGTCATGTTGGAGACAACACTCCTCTTTCGTGAATGAACGGTTGTCCAATAATTATAGATGTTCGTCTATATTTGATGAACGATTGTTCATCACGAATAAATGGTTGTCCAACAATTATGGACCCCTTTCTATATTTTATGGACGATCGTCCACCAATCCGGACGAATTCTTATACCGAAATAACAATGAGATCTCATTCATTTCATATGGATAGGTGTCCACCTCGAATGGATGCTTGTCTTAAATTATAAAAGAACAAGGTAGATGCCCGTCCATATTCAATAATAATAACAATAACATACTAAAAAATGTATGGGATTTTATTGGTCTTAGGAAATACAAAGCTTTACACTTTAGAAGTCGAAAGATGCTTTTGTTTTACACGAAATTCACTGCTGGCCTTGCAAAATCAAAATAAATCAAGTTAGAATATGTCTCTGATCTAAATGAGAAGCAAAACTAAAATATTCAAAATAATCAATACACCAACAAAATAATAGTATGTTTAAATGCCAAAAATCCAAAAGAACAACAGATAAGAATCTAACAAAGCCCAACAAAAACCTTCATGGAAACTAAGTGAAGTCCATTGAAGAAATTATTCAAGAATGTGGGATTATTTTGGCCCAAGGAAAATGCATAATGGAAGGCAAGAGTAAGGACTTAGTCTAAGGAGATATTACGGCTCAAAATTTGGCCCAAGTAGGTAGAGTCGTTTATCATGAGCCCAAGTGGCCCAAATGGATTTTGACTATTTGGGTTCAATGCCTTTAATTGGATGTAGCTAGATTACTTGGGAAATTTCTCACCAAAAGTAGTTCAAGTGTTCAAACTTTGCTGGGAGAATTAAGGGAAGCATATGGGAGCATTAAATGCAAGAGACAAGGGAACACATGGGTGGCTACAAGCATTATCCGATTTGGCAAAAACAAGGTTGTAAGGTTTGGGCGGCTCCATGTCCATTACCACTTAGGGAAAGTTCTAGGATCTTGTATTTTAGCTAATCCATGCATGCATTTTTTTTTTTAATTTTTATTTCTCCTATGTTGGAACCCATGTATGACCAATTCAAATATTGGTCAATTTTCTTTTATATGGCTTAGATTCACTAGGAGTTAGTGCATGCCACTTGTACGCCCAAGATTAAACCAAGTTAGGGCAACTTTTGCAACTTTTTGTAAGGCCATTATATAAGGCTAGCTTCTCCTATTGTAAGGTAGTTTTTAGATGAATAAAATTCGTAGTTCTAGTGAGAGCTTATTTTATACTTTATCCAATCTTGCCGAAAGGGTTGGTGGTGGTTTATCCTTGGCTAGTGGTGATCCTTTAGGCCCTGGAATCATTTTGGCAACCTTGTTTTTTCTTTGTTTTAAGTGTTATTTTTGTTGTTGAGTACAAACATTAGAGCTAGTCGTAAATTGCAAGCTTGATTCCTTGTCAACCAATATGAGTTCGTCAAGTGTAAAACTCTATCAACTCACTCTATTCACTTACAAATGCATCAACAACATATATCAGTAATAATTTCCATCACTTAAACCTTGGTATCTGTACGAGGCAAATAAAAAATTTTATTTGCCAATGGACGACTGTCCTTTATTATAATTTTAAAAATTTATGGATGGGCGTCCATTCGAGGTGGACCCCCATCCATAGGAAATGGACAGGAGTCCATTGTTATTTTCGTATGGATGGTCGTCCATGAAATATGACTGGGTGTCCATAACTGTTGGATGACCGTTTATTCACGGAAGATGTGTTTTGTCTCCAACGTGGTTGTGTCTGACTGGATGCCATATCCTTCAATAAAAAAATTCGGTGCAAAAAATCGGTGTCTGTAACAACTGCTGAAAACTAGTACAATGCATGCATAATAACAATATAAAATTTGGGCCCAAAACTTTCTTTTCATTATAAGTCATATGTCTTTTATACACAAAGAGTATTGTTTACAAAAATTCGTTTTAAAAGACAAAGCAAGGGGAAACAGTGTAGCTATTGCTCCTCGCTTGCCGACGCCCCTCCGACTGCATCAACACCTAGATCCTGCATCCACAAAGGAAAATAACGGGGTGAGCACAAAATAATGCTCAGTAAGTAAAACCCTCTATCTGTCTGTCCCCGTATGAATAACTCTTAATTCTTTCCTTATACTATTTCTGATTCTATTTCTGTTTCTACTAACATCATGGCCTCATCTTACCGGAGGTACGGCCGGATGGCGTTCACACAGCACTATCTCACTCTCCATGACTATCGGGTGGAGTTCACACAGTACCAACCCGTTCTTAGTGACTACCGAGTAGGGATCACAAAGCACCAACTCGATTTTCCTAACTATCGGGTGGAGACCACCTAGCACCTACCCGTTTCTCATGACTTTTGGGTAACGATCACCAAGCATTAACCCGTCTCTAGTCACTGTCGGGTGATGGTCACAAAGCATCAACCCACTTCTACTAAATGTCGGATGATGATCACAAAGCATCAACCTACTTATCTATTAACTAACCGGGTGGTGGTCACAAAGCATCCACCCGTTCCTAATACTTATCGGGTGACGATCACGAAGCATCAACCCATCTCTAAGGGCTATTCGGGTGGTGATCACAAAGCATCAACCCGATTCCCATAACTGTTGGGTGATGATCACAAAGCATCAACCCATCTCTACTACTCTTCTAATTCACTCTATTCTAGCATTTTGTTTCATTCTCTCTACCCTTAGAGTAGTTGCATCCACCAAGCTCTCTACTCATAGGGTAATTGCATACCCAAGTTTCCTACACTTTCTTAGGTCACTTTTCAATACATAATTAGTGCCTATGGATGGTTTATCTCCACTAATGCACTTATGAAATGCCAACATGCAATGTTACAAGAATTAAGGTTCACTACTCATACTCAAACCTCTACTAGGCATTTCATCAAACAACTCAAGTGCATCATAAAACTTTACTATAGCAATGATTCTAAATCTTTCTCTAACCATCCAAAATGGGGATAAACCCCTTCACATAACCATAGAACCTGTCAAAGAAAGCACTTCCAAAAAGGGTATCCATAACACCCCTTCAATTCCATCTCAAACTACCTTTCCAACCCACAACTCATTTCTTATATTTGAAAGGTATAAACAATCACAAGGCATAGAAATCTCTATTTAAGCCTCCATACATGGCATATCACATGTATATCACATACATACATCATTTCTATCAAAACCCTAATCAAGAAAATTCTTAAATCTCAACTTGGGTTGGGATTTACTTACCTTGCTATGGAGAGACTTCACCAACTCTTCCTTTCACTTGGTTTGCTTGACTTTTTCTCTACTCTTAACCAAAAGAACAAAAACCCTCAAACTTCAATATAAACTAAAACTCACAAGTTTCACAACTAAAGTAAGAATCCTTACCTTAGGAAGCCTTAGGTTGATTTTCTACCCCAACTCACTTCAAAAACCCCTTGGAACTCCTTGATCAAAAGAAAGAGAAATTGAGAGGAACAAGAATGGAGAGTTGCGTTTTTGAGAAGAAGAATGAGGGGTTTGCTAACTCTTAATTCCTTTTAATGAAATTTATACCAAAGCATTCCCATTTTGCCCTTACTCTTCTTTGGGAATTCCATCTATATCCTTTGATTCATTACAAACTCACCCCCATATCAACATATTCTCCATGAAAAATCCTTACAATTAACTCCCCACTTTTCCTGCTAATTAGGGGTAGAATGGTCAAATTGCCCTTAGGGAAGAAAATATCTAAAACTTAACAAACATTTTAATCGGCCTGTCGCCGTGGCGAAGAAACTTCTATCGCCGCGGCGAAACTGTCCAGAGAGTTTCCCCGTGGTTTCAACACATCTTCGCCGCGGCGAAGATTATTCTTCGCCCCGGCGAAGCTTGGTACACTGAACTTCTTCTATTTTCAACCAATTTCAGGGCAACATTCAACACAACACTCAATCAAACAATATTACCAAAACCAACTCAAATAAGAGCGAAAGAGGAGACAATAACTACGTACCTCATGTGGGACGTTACAGTGTCTGTAGCATTATTGCCATTAGAGATTATGTGAAGTTTAATATATTTACATACCTTTTTGTTTGATTTTTAAGTATATATTGTTTTTTATTTAAAATATATTGTATATATGTTTTGTTGATGCTTGATTTTGACACCAACTATTCACGTGTGTGAAGTACTAAGCGGACTTAGAAATCACACGTGATATAGAAGTATAAAAAGAAAGATTGAACGAGTGACAATTTTAAAGTGGTTCGGATGCTCTAAGGAGAATCTTACATCCACTGTAATTATATTAATGGGAGGTTACAATCAAGTCTCGCTTGACAAGTTGAATTACGATAGAGAAATTAAATGTAAAAAGAGAGAGCGAGTATATGTTTTAGTCTAAGAATGAGCCAATCCCGTAAATGAGAGGAGAGCCCTCTGTTATTGTTAGAGGATTCAAGCTGGTAATCATGACTCTGCGTGCGGGCAGGTGTGGTATAATTCCTAACCCGCTTCCCATTGGTTGTCTGCATGAGAGATATCCTTAAATCGCATGGGACTTTGGCAGGTAGACAATTCTTAGCCGTTCATAAGCCTGACAATTCCTTGCCGCTCATAAGCCTGACATTCATCTGCCTTACTGACGATGACCTTACCTCTCTCGTCCTTGCGGGACGTGGCTGTGTCTAGAAGGTACAAATCCTTCCTGAATTCTGATTGGCTCTTGCTAACATAAGCTCACGTCAGCCCTAGTTTTTTGGGCATAACAGAAGCCCCCTAATTTTTAAGGTTCAAGGATTGAACCTTAAGAACTTCATGATTATGCCACGACTCAGCTTATCCTAGATGACGCTTGGTCGAGCCGATTGAGCTGTATGGGTCTCTAAGAACTACACTAGCAACCTGATGCGGTCTTTTCTGACAGGTTCAGCGACCTGAGTCAAACCCTAATCAGTGCCATACCAACATGCCTCGAGTCTCAACTATAACTTGTGACTTGAAAATATTTAGCACATCTTTTACCAAAGGCAAGGAGTCACATCGTTTTGAAGTCGATGCATGATGAAGAGTGTTTTATTCGAACAACCTTTTCAGATGTTATCCGTTGCGTTTGACGGTTCACCTAGCCAATAGTATAATCTTTATTCTAACAAGTGTGTCCATTACGCAATAAGTGTCAGCCATGTGTATTAAATGCAATCCATGCTGAAACGACATTCTCTTTCATAGCATTAAATGCGGATGAAGGGGCATTTAATGTGGAGGAGGGTAATTGTGTTGTCGTTTGGTTGTTCCAATGGAGGGAACGCGATGTAGCGGCAAGGACTAACCACACGATATTAAGCTGTCCTGAAGCGTGAGCGGGGGGGGGGGTGGACGGGGGGGTGGGGGGGGGGGGGGGGGGGGGGGGTGTTAATCTTCCCGCAGATTAATGACACGTGGTATAATCAATGACAAGAAACGTATCCCGCCCAAGCGTTGCTTGCTCAGGAAGCCAATTGTCGTTTTCCCATTGTAAAACCCCGGGTTTGCTTCAAACTTTTGCCATAGAACTCACATTTTCAGAATGAAAAATGAAGCTCTTGCAAAGTCGATCCGTCTTTTTTCATCTGAAGGTTGTGGGCATTGGAGTAATTTTGGCTAATTAATCTTGTGGACATATAGATGCCAATAATCAACATTTTCTAAGCAGCCATGTCCGCCTATTTTGATTTTCTAAATGCATCCTAAAAGATTTTAGAGGTTATTATGACAATTAATTTGCAGAATACAAAACGACATGCCGTTTAAGCTTCACATCTTAAATGACTTGCTTTACATTCACCCTTCATTCCTCTTGTCAACTTGTCCTTTATATACCACATGTACGAATTTATGGCATAACTAAAAATATCCATTTCTTCGTATTAGAGATTATGTCAAGTTTACTATATTTGTTCCATAGCCTTTTTGTTGGGTTTTTAAGTATAATTTTTTTATTTAAAATATATTGTATATAAGTTTGAACTAATGTTTTAATAATTGACCTACGGTGAAACCTAGCAAAATGACTGAGTCCGGGGTCAACTGGTATGGTTGAACCGGTGATGTTAGCATGTCTAGAGGTTTGAAATTTAGCAAACACACCCTTGTTATCTTGTCAAATGCAAATCGACAGTCGACTGGTTGGCAACGGCAACACACCAAATGCAAATCACACTCATTCTTTGAGTCATTCCTTAGCAAATCTACCATACATCTGGCCAAAATCAAACCATTTTTCGAAAAAAAAAAACCACCGCACGCAACTGTCAACCTAGGCCAAATAGGCCTGTTTCTAGTATCGACAATCGCCTTACCAAAAGCCATCTCACCCCCTATTCACCCCGCCAATCGCCGACAATAGCCCGTTGTTGTGGCCATGCAACTTTTGCCTTTTGCCACCTTTTGACTCACCGACACTTCCTTTTCAGAACCCCCAACATCCTCACCACCGTCTGCTCGTCGATCGCCACCCTTCTCTCTAGGGATTTCTTCTTTGTGAATTTGGGGTTTTAAACTATCGACATGGGTGACCCCACTCGGAGAAGGCCCCGGGTCTTGGTCTGACTAGTTGAACCGATCGGAGAACCAAGTTTTAAAACAATGGTTTAAACATTGAAATTATCTGTTTAATATGTGTTAATTATAGGTGAGAATTGTAGTTTTTGTTGACGGGTAACAAGGGTGGAATTAAATTCTCTTGAGTGCATATTATGCTTGAGTTTCATATGATATTAGTACACAAAAAATAAAATCATATATATTAAATCAAATCAAATGGAAATTCATTACAAAAAAATTTCTCATGTTCTCTAATACAACATGACAAACATTATTGTTGTTCAATTGAATTCTATTTTTAGTGCATAGATATGTTTAGACTTATTAAATTTATTCGTTATATTTTAAACTAAATTTGTCACACAATCAACATAATCTCTTAGATGATGCATCCATGGCTCCATCTTT
The DNA here is from genome assembly GCF_008641045.1 of Pistacia vera. Classification (NCBI taxonomy): domain Eukaryota; kingdom Viridiplantae; phylum Streptophyta; class Magnoliopsida; order Sapindales; family Anacardiaceae; genus Pistacia; species Pistacia vera. The sequence goes on along the minus strand of NW_022195049.1, from coordinate 79,668 downwards.
TTAAGGTCCAATGTTAATATTAGGATTTTTAATTATTTAAATTAAAGATGAGATAACCATAAGGGTGAATCTAGATCTAGCTTGAAAGTTGTTATTGGAAATCCTTTTTAGACATGCTACCAAATTGATATCTTGTGCAACTCTTGTATTGTTTTGTAAGCATATTTTGGTATAATCTGCCAGCTTTCACCAAGAAATTAAACAAAAAATGCCACCCCTTTGGTTTATCAAAAAAGATTTAAAATTCCTGTAACTATAAATTTTCAATTTCCTCTTAAGCAAAATTATTTATTAAGTGTTGCTTTAACATGTCTCTCGATGATGTCTTGAACAGTTGCATCGAGTGTCAAATGGATAGATTAACTACCGAGTCAAAATGTATACCAAACGGAAGATCAATTCTTGGAATTTTTCCCTTCCCTGTTTTAACACAATAAACTATAATAATGTTGATTCTAGAACCACCACTTGATGGCCTGATAGAAAAAGAGCAAAGACATCTAACATGAGTTCGAGTTCCCTCGGACATTAATAAGAGTAGTCAGTGAAGGGATTTATCTAACTGTTCACTTCAAGACCTCAGAGGAATAGTTGAAGTGTGCGTAAACTGGCTTAGACACCACCGATCAGCAAAAAAAAAAAAAAAAAAAAAATTGTTGATTATAGTACAATACCAAATGGTAAGATTTTTGAACAGTTCATCCAAGGGACCAAGGCCTTCTGGTGCCTGTGGGTGGGAATCGTAGAGTGCCATGCAGAAAGCAACTGTAGTTTCTCATAGTTAACATGTGTAAGCATATTTTTTAAAAGGAAAGCTGTCTAAATAATGGTTCTAACATTATATTAACATTTACTGAGGGCAGGGTACCATAAATTCCAACAAACCAAATCTCTTATGAAGTCTCTTGTTTCAAGAATATGTCCAACACCTACCACCAACAAAAAAGACATGGCAGCAATCAGCTATTCCCTTATTCCCCCATATAATTTGCACTATCCCGTCTAGATGAATGCAACTAGCCTGAAAGCAAGAAATAATACAATAGGAAGAGAAAACGAAATGGGCTCCTGGGTTCAACTTCTGCTTCTGTAGCATGCATTTTTCCAGCTCTGGTTGAATGCAGAGTTCGCCATTACAAGTTCAATGTAAGTACATTAATTGCTTCTACTTTCATTCTGCTACTAATAAACCAAGACTGAATATCAATATGTGTCGCTTATTAGAACTTGTGCATCCAATTTATTAGTTGATAAAACAGATGTTTGGTGTCCTTTTGGGTGACTATACAGGTAGTGATGAAAACTCAACCAAACTATGTTCGACAAAGCCCATTGTCCTGTTAATGGGAGTTTCCCAGGACCAACTCTTTATGCCAGGGAAGATGATACTGTGCTCGTCAAGGTCGTCAACCATGTCAATATAATGTTTCTACCCACTGGTAGAATTCTTAAGATGATTCATTCAATCTTTAACATAATTAAATGTAATATTGATTTATTTGATTACACTTAATTTCCAGGCATGGTATCCGACAACTGAGAACCGGCTGGGCTGGGACCAGCATATATCACACAGTCCAATTCAGCCTGGGCATACCTACATATACAATTTCACAATTACAGCCAACGAGGCACGCTTCTCTGGCATGCATATATTCTCTGCTGAGGCCACTGTCCATGGTGCCATTGTTATCTAGCCTAAGCGTGTTTCCATATCCCTTCCCCAACCCCACAAGGAAAAGGTTATTTTGTTGCTAAGTGGTGAATCAGACACTGAAACCGTTATCAATCAAGCTCTCAAATCCGGATTGGCACCTAATGTCTCTGATGCTCACACAATAAACGGCCACCAGCCCGTATCTAGTTGTTCTTCACAGGTAGAAATTTGTGAATCAACTTTTGTTTGGTAACAGTCTTAGGAAGGTAACTTTATAATATTCCGAACTCCTTTTCTGTCATGTGCAGGGGGCTATACATTGCCTGTGGAAAACGGCAAAACCTACTTCTTCGCTTGATCAATGCTGCACTCAATGAAGAGCTTTTCTTCAAGATAGCAGGGCACAAACGCACTGTGGTGGAAGTTATGCAATTACGTAAAACCATTCAAAACCGACACTGTTGTAATTGCCCCAGGCCAAACCACTAATGTCTTAGTTACTGCTGACCAAAACTGGAAGTACCTCGTGCGCTCTCTCCTTTCATGGACGCTCCTTGCAGTCGACAACGTGACGGCAACTGCCACATTGCACTATTCAGGCACGCTTGCTAGCACACCCACAACTCCCACGAGCCTCCTCCACAAAATGCCACCGCAGTTGCCAACTTATAAATGTAATTGCTTTGAATTTTATATATGCAGGAGTTTGGTTCATGCACTGTCACTTGGAAGTGCTACAACATGGGGACTGAAGATGTCATTCTTGGTTGACAACGGCAAAGACCCATCAGTCACTTCTACCACCTCCAAGCGATCTTCCAAACTGTTAAAGCACTCAAAGCAATTTATAGAAATACAGAGAGTTTCCAGGACGAGTAATGAGATTATAGAATACAGAAGAAGTTTACAAGAGAGAGCTAATGACAAAGCGATGTACCGGATTCAATATTATTTCTTGGAAAGATTGCAATTAAGTTTACTCAAGCATTTTTGATAAATAATTGTACGAAACTTTGTTAAAGAAATTTACATGGAATTTTTTTTGAGGAACTTGACAAAACTTAGCTTTTCCAAAAGAAATCATCTTGTGATTCTTAATTCCTGTGCTAGATTGAAATAACAAACAAGGCTCCACCTCGTATTGATGATCTGATGTCATTTCAAGAAAGAAAATGAGGGAACCCATATGTTTCTTTCAAAAGAGAAATGGAAACGCCCTTATGGCTCAACATAATATTCACGGTTTTGTTTTATAACTAATGTTTTCCGCATCAATATAAGTGGTCTCACTGTCATCCGGTGTCGGTCATTTTACATAATAAGTAATCAATATGACAAAAATATTCATCTATGACTACAACAACAATGTAAAAGTCCCGAAAAGGTAGGGCTGTGGTGACTTTTCTTCAGATCCCTCTAATGATCAAGGAATATGATTTTAGGATCCTTAGTTGGAAATCCCCATAATTGGGTTGAGAGATTTGGATTTCCAAGATTCCTCAAACTCCAAACTAGTGATGGCAATGGCCGTCCGGACCAGTACCCCTGGCCTAGGCCCAACCCGACCTCATGACAAAGGCCCAGCCCGTCCCGGCCCGTCACGGTTATGACAGGTAAAGCTCAAACCCGTCCCGACAGGCTTTTTGTAACCTCAGGTCTGACCCAAGCCCGTCTATTTTATAATGTGAATTTTTAAATATAATAAATTTAAATTTTCTTTTATATTTTTAATTCTAGAAACAATTTTTAAATATTATTTATTTAAATACTCCACCAAATATATAATTAACTTTCCCAAAGTGCATCCATCCATCCATGTGGTTTGGGAAAAAGAGTATATAATATATATATGTAGATAATCTTGTAATTAATATATAGTATAGGTAATTTATTAATTAATACTAATGTCGGGTCGAGCTGCCCGGGCCAACCCTGAAGACATACCTAAGCCTGACCCGTACCCGAAGGCGGGTCTTAAAATCAAGCCTAAGCCCAGCCCACGAACATCAGTAAAGCCTGACCTTTTCGGGACGGGCCAGTTAAATACCTAGAAATATCGGACCCATTGTCATCTCTATCCAACCCAAACCTCGTTTCAGAGGTTCGAGGAGTTTGGAGAATTCATTCTCATATCAACAATGAAACATTTATTTGGGTTCAAAATCTTATCCACAACCAAATTTACTATTTTTCAAACATTTTTACAAGAAAGATATAATATTTACTAATACACATCATTTTCATTCAATTTTTAACACATAATACAAAATGAAAATATCTACATTAAATCAAGGAACTCTAATTTTTTCAAATTATGAAGGGGTCTAACTTTTTAATCTACAATAGAAATTAATAAATAATTACGCCATGTCCGTTAGCTTAAATAAGAGGTAGTTTGGATTGGAACATTGAGGTATCTTGTTTGTTTAATATTTTTCCCTATTCTGGATCCTATTTTTCAAATAGCGTTTGGTACAATATTCTCAAAATATTACCCTATTTTTTTAATTTATTTTAACCCCATAAGGTTATTATTTCACTAAATACCCCCTGAAAAAAAAGTTTAAAAATAACAAAACACCCCCATTAACCCAACTGTCAGATTCCGGCAACCACCGTCTGATAGCCGAATCTGTACAACGGCCAAACTTCCACCAGAAATGGCCGAAGTTCCCGCGTGGCCTTTTCCGGCCAGATCCACACGGATCTGGCCGGAAAAGGCCAGATCTGGCCTTCAGCGACGGCCAAAGAAATGGCCGTCGTTGACGGTCAACGACGCCCAATCTTGGCCGTCGTTGACCGAAAACGACGGCCACATCTTTGGCCGTCCCTGACGGCCAAAGATGGCCGTCGTTTGCCTTTTCCGGCAAACGACGGCCATAACAAACCGTAGATCTGGCCTTTTCCGCCGCCAGATCCACCATGGATCTAGCCGAAAGGCCATAACACGTGTTACGGCACAGATCCGCACAGTCTGTGCCGTAACGAAATTTTCCGCCAGATTCCGGCGGTGGTGGCCGAATCTGACAGTGCAGGTGTGGGGGTGTTTTTGTCATTTTACATGTTAGGGTCTTTAGTTAAATTAGTAAACCTAAGGGCTTTTTATAAATTTTAAAATTTACCTCGTAATACTCCCATATCCAATACCCCATACTACCCTTAAAATCCTATCACAAATACTAAACCAAACGCACCCAGAATGTGGGTATTTTGATAATTAATCTAACTAAATGGTCAATTCAAAGAGGATGAGTAGTTGATATTTTTATGGACTCCTCAAATGTGATTAATTTATTAGCATATCTCCTTCTACCATTTCACACGTATACAAAGACAAAAAATAATAGATAATGCTAAATATTCTTTTAGGTCGCTCCCCCATTAATCATTTAACACTCTTAAAAAACAAAAAACAAAAAAAAAAAAAAAAAAAAAAGGAAGTAAAAAGACATGTTCTCACCCAAGGTTTGGCAAAATCGAAAGTTTTCACCCATGGTTTCATTAATTTTAGATTCTCACCCTTAAACTGACATCATAGCGATTTTTATCCCTAAATTAATAAATTACTTATCCTTAAATTAATAAATTACCTTTCTAACCCTCAAATTAATAAAGGGCGCATTTTAGCAAGAGGCAACACATGTTAGCAAACGTTGCCACCTACTTTTTCTGCCGTTTTTCGATGATAGTGACTTTCCTCACTACCACCATCCTTTTTCTTGTGCTTCACACACCAAAACCCCTCTCACCCCACCCTCATTGACCATAACAATGGCCGAATTTCGGCCGATTTGTTGCTCACGAAACCATCCCTCCATTTTTGACCAAAACCGACCACCAAAATCCAATCTCTCACCACCCATAGACTCACCAGCCTCTCTTCTTCAAAAGCCTCAACATTCTTGACTAAGTTAGCTCCCCAGTCACTGACGACCTCTCCTAGGGTTTCTTGCATGATTTTGTGAGTTTGGGTTGAAATTGGAGTTTTTTTTGGAGTTGATTGGGTGAATTGGTAGTCTCTTTGGAGTGATTGATTGTTTGGGAGTGTTTCTGTACTGTTTGGGTGTCTTTTCTGGCTGATTTTCCTACCGTCGGCGACTTACCATTTTACTTCAAATCTGTGCACATCAAGTGTTTGTGAAATTGCCCCAACCAACCCCACCTGATAAGGGTGTGGAAATCCGGTTAACCGAACCAGATTGCCCACTTTTCAAACCGAACCGGTTTTTTGGTTCAAGTGATAATCCAAATCGAAACTAGACTGGATTATTCCTTGAACCAATTATTAACTGAACTGAATTATTGGTTCGGTTACTGGTTTATAAACCGGTTTTATAAAACTACCTCTAAATCAGTAAATCTAATTCTAATTTCTAAATATAATCCAATTTACCTTTACACATCCCACAATTTTTCACCGTTCTAATTCAAAAATACATACTCTCAATTATCGAATAAGTAAACCAGCCCCTTCAATTTGTTGGAAAATTTCCAGTTCACAACCAATTCATTCCAAGTGCCCATAATGATAGAGATTCTATCAAACCCTCATACATTCCTCAACAAACCATACATTTCTCAACAAACCATTAAACCGAACCAAAAAATCGATTTTGTCAGTATCAAAAACTGAAATCGAATCGGTTAATTCAAAAAACCAATTTTTCAGTCCAATTTCAAGGTTCAGTTCGGTTTTTAGTTTTTTATTTTTTTTCAGCCTTACCACCCGCCTTAATATATTAAAAATGACAACATTACCATTTAACCATTATATCAAACAATTTTCTGTTAATTTAAGGGTAGAAATTTAGGATATTTTAAACCATGGGTGGAAACTTACAATTTCTCCAAACCTTGGGTGGGAACATGCCTTTTAAAAAAAAAAAAAAAAAAACAAAGACGAGAAAAGAAGTAATTGTCTCGTATTTTTGTCTCCTACATGCTTGTCACAATAAGAGTTGAAAGAGTGAGAAAGATAGTGTAAAAGAGGGTGTTTCTAACACTTCTTCTACCTTCAAAATCACAAGCAAAGATCAATCGATACAGCAAGAGTGGATTAATCCCTTAGAAGATAATTGGGCTTCATTCTTTGGAAAAAGGCTTATACCTGCATGGCTAGGTCCCATTAAATAATTAACTAGTTATTCTATTCAAAGAAAAAGCCTTGGGCACCATAGTGGTTTAGAAAGAAGTGACAGTTCTGTCCAATAGTAAATGACAAGGTTTGCCTAAATGACACTTTTCCACCCAAAAAAGTTTAAAATAGCACTTTTTCACGCAAAATTAATATTCTATTACTATTCAAAGCCAGTTTCGGCGGCAAAAATTATCCCCGTCACCATCATTTGAACTCCAATCTCCTCTATACAAAAACCCTCTTACTTCGGCACCTGATTTCTCACTGATTTTCGGTCATTGCAAAGTTAGCGTTTCCAAACTAATTTTGACGATGAATATTCAATCGATCACACCATTCGATCCACACAGCCTACATCTACAAAAAATCTTACTCTGACTCCTGGTAACTAGGAATGTCAGTCAGAAAGTGAAGTGATTTTGGGTATTTAATAAAATATAATATTGGGTGGGAAAGTGGTATTTGAAACTTTTGGGTGTAAAGTCAGTCAAGCAAACTTTGGGGGTAAAAAAACGTTTACTCCAATGCAAAACGATCAAGTTTAGTTGGACACAGCTTACTGAAAAAATCCTCAGCATGTTGCAAATAATCATGCTTATTGTGAAATAACCCAGTTTTATATGATTAACTTTTTTTTTTTTTACTGGATATTATTATTCACAAGTGCACTGCACATGAACACTTCAATATTTTGCTTTTATAATTAGACATTTTTATGGTAGAAAGGATTTTATAAGCTTTTAATAAAAAATAAGATAACATAATCATAATAGCGGTCTTCTAGATCCAGCTTGATAGATCTTATTAGAAATGCTCTGGAGATGCCACCAAATACTATATTGTTTGCAACTCGTGTTTTGTAGCATATTTGGTACAATCTGGCACAGCATCCACCAAGAATAGTTAAAATTGCAGGAATTTTGCTTAAAACATAATTCACAACTATTCACTACATGAGTAACTCAACCCACCTTTTCTGATGATTTCATCAATCACTCATCAAAACTAACTTCTGTACTACAGCAATTGCTTTACTTGTTTACTCTTCCAATCCAACCCCATCAACTTTCTTCCTCTACCCACTCACCAAAAAATTCAACACCCAAAATAACTTGTCACATGTCTAATAATAGCCAAGTACCTATATGCAAGAAAACAAGAATTATTAACTGATATATTAAGGGTTGCCAGATCTTAAAAGTATCACAGAGTCACTTAAGTGATATGGTGTACGCTTAAGCAATTTGGATATCACTTACTGGATCACTTAAGCGATCTAGTATAAATAAGCCTAACCGCTTAAGCATTTTTCTACCATATACCTGATCGCTTAAGCAATCTGTAGCCATATACCAGACTTATAGCAGATCGCTTAAGCGATTTCTGTCATATACCTGATCGCTTAAGCGATCTTCAATTTGCTGCATTATAAAACATACTAGATCGCCTAAGTGATACACTAGATCGCTTAAGGATCATCAAATCCCGAACACATTTTCAGTCATCTCCACCTACAATAGGTGCTACCACCTCCAACTACCCATAATGCAAGAAAATATTCAACAAAATTCACTCATTTCAATTTGTATTACTTCAAACACAACAAACAACCTAAACAACTAAATCAAAATCATAAACCAAACTCAATCCATCATTAAATCTTTGTAAATCGAAATATAAATGCCAAGAGGTGATACAATACTTGGACGAAGTGTCAGTAGGAGGGGGAGGCGAATCTGTGGCAGAGAAGATGTTAATGGCTGAGGAAGAAGAAGAAGAAGAAGATGTAGAGGAAGGATGAAGAAGAAGATGTAGATGAAGCTTAGAAGAAATAGCAACCAGGGGAGGATGCGTAAATGGTGGGAGGAAGAAGAAGAGGGGTTTGGGTTTGTTTACAAGAATTTCAGGTTTTTGGGACATATTATAATTTTAAAAGATTACACAATACTTCATTAATCCTAATTAACCACTAATCGTTTAATTAACCTTAATCGACATTAAAACTATTTACTTAACACTTTAAAACTACATAGCTTTTAATTAATTTGAACTTCGTTTGGAATCTCCCATGTTGAAAATTGAAGTAATTATAATTACAGGGATATGGTCCCAAATATCATCATTGACTTTCCCCAAACAATAATTTCTTCATACGAACATAACTATGAAACAACAAATCTCCAGGGTGTGTGTTTTTTTATTTTGGATAGGATTTGGGAATAATAGGGTAGTGTGAATAGGGTGAGTATTACAAGGTAAAATTAAAAATTAACAAAAAAAAACCTTAGATTTGCTAATTTAACTAAACAACCCAATATATAAAAAATTGTAAAATGACAAAAAACACCCCCACCCACCACAATGCCAGATTCCGGCCACCACCGCCAGAATTGGCAAAATCTGCCATTACGACTCAGATCGGTCGTATCTTGCCGATGGTTTGTTGATCTAGCCGGAAAAGGCCAGATCTACTGCCAGATCTGATCGTTAACGGTCGCAAAAGGCCAGATCTAGCCGTCAGAGATGGCTAAAGAGTTGGTCGTCGTTGACCGTCAACGACGGCCATTTCTTTGGCTGTTGTTGATGGCCAGTCCAGATCGGTGAATAATGTTTGAAAAGTAACCTGCCCGACCCAACCCGTGGCGGGCTAGTGGTTTTGACGGGTTTGTCACTTGTTAGGGTTGGCTAGCCCAGCCCGGCCCGCCAACCTAAACGCTGGGTTAGGTTGCGGGTCGAGTCAGGTTAGCCCCCTTTTTGATTTGTTTTGTTTTCTCTTAGTTAACTTTTCAAATGATAATTAACATTTATAAATGATAAATGTAATTGTTTTTAGTTAACTTTTCAAATATCAATAATTCAATTAAATTAATTTTTTTTTTTTGTTAACATTTCAAATATTAATTCAATTTTAATACAATAAAATTGTAATATAAGAAAATTAGATTTATTCATTTATCAAAAAATAAAATAAGAAATTACGACAATTATTGCTCGTTAAACACTCACCAAGAAAAACCCAAGGGACAAAAACTATTAGTAAACGGTCCGTATACGCACGGAAACAAAAATTATAATATAACAGGATCGTTTGTGAGCCAAGATCAAGGGTATATGATTTTACAATATATTAAATAAAATCTGAGAATATTCAACATGAGTTAAGAGAAACAAACGCACGTTTGGAGGCTCCACCACGATTGTCTTTGAACGTTTTGCTACCGATCCAAGTGTAGGATCGAACTTGCGTAGTCTACACGAAGACAATTCAAAAGAATCAAAGAGGGATTTGTAGTCCTCTTGGCTCAAGATTAAGAAGAAAAACAAATCAACTGAAATTGATTTTAGGCTAAGAGTGTTTTTCCGTGGGGAGTGAAAAGAGAAGGTGCGTGTGTGTGTGTGTTATTTCAAAGAAAAATCAATTCATCATATTTAATTAACACACACTTTTCTTTTTTAATAAAAAATCAAGTTGCCCTAATCCCATACGGAATAGGCTGGGCTCCAACCCAAACGCCCCATGTTGCCAAACACTCCCAATTTGATTTATTTTATTTTCCATCATTATCTCAATTAATCAATTAATAATATTTAAATATATATTAACATTTAACAATAATGATAATATATTTAAATATGTGCGAACACACATTTAAACGTAATTTTATATTAATTTTTCTAACAAATTAAATAAAGGCTAAACCTCAGCAAATTTAATTGCACTGTGAAATTACCAAAATACCCTTTCGCCTTAAAAGACGAAAACGTCCTTCTTTCTTCTGGATCTTAAATTGTTTCTATGTGGTGTGACCCATAGGCTCCTTATCATATCGGAGTGGATAGTATCGCGATTAACACCAATAATCGTCTCACTAATACACAGACCAAGATTGGCCCCTAGCAAGGCCATGGCCACCCGATAGATTCGGATTCAGCAAAGTAGCTACTGTCAACGATATGGTTACCGTGCAATTCCATCCTTTCATCATACGTATCCGGTGACGAAGGCATAGAAATAGTGTCAACCTTCGGTTACCCTCGATATTATTATTCAGTTTTGGACCAATGACCCGTATTATAAACTGGATAGAGCAACAACTCAATCCACTGTGCGGATAGAGCAACAACTCATCCCACTGTGGCCACAGTTTTAGTGTCATTGTCATATACTGATTGCGTCGGAGATAACTTTCTCCATACCCGGGAGTGATGAATCCTCTGTCAATCCACCATAGTCTTAATACACTCCTTGATGCAGCCAATCACCACGTATTGACAGCTCTGAAAAAACGCGTTAGACTAGTGGTCAAACTACACCAATCGGGGCACAAGGCGCTCGGTGATCTCAAGTTAAGGATCACATGCACCACCATTCGTTAGAGGATTTGTTCCATAGACACTGGGGGTTACCATCTATGGAATCTCTGGTGGGTCAGTCCAGTGAACTTGCTGTGGTGTAATCGCCTACAGCAAGACACCATGTGTTGCACCAGTGTAACGCCCACTTGAGGTACGTACTTAAGATTACTGTATTACTAACAGTTCATTAATTCAGTTTCAATGAGTTTGTATGTTTTATTGGTTAAGTGTTTGCCTGGTTTTGGTTGAGATTTGGTGAATTTTGGAAATCAATCTTCGCCGGGGCAAAGGAGAATCTTCGCGGCGGCGATGAGGTGCTGCACAACGGGTAGGTTATGCCGTGTTCGCCGGGTGACGGAGTGTTCTTCGCCGCGGCGAAGAGCTTAACAAAAAAATTTCTTGAGCTTTCTAGAGAATTCTTCCTTTGGGGATAATGACCTTTCTACCCCAATTAGTAGGAAAAGTAGGGAGTAAATGAAAAGAAATTTAGTAGAGAATGTGTTGGTAATAAGGATGTATTTGTAAAGAATCAAAAGTATAGATGGAATTTTTAAGGAAGAGCAAGGGCAAAATGGGAAACTATATTAATATATATATATATATATATAATATATATATATTATGTAATAAGAGCTCAAGAGTAGAAACCCTAGCCACTCTATCCTCCATTCATGCCATTCTCTACTCAAATTCTCTCAAATTTCTTCACTAGATTTCCAAGGAAATTCATAGATTTTGGGTATTTTTGAGTGGATTTCAATCCTAAGCATCCAAAGGTAAGATTCTTGCTCAAGATGTGAGATTAAATTTTAAAGTTTTGAATTCTTAGGTTTTATATGCTTAGGGTTTAAGAGGAAATGGAATTCTATCAAGGAGAGATTATAGTGTTGGAGTTGCTCAAATTCAAGGTAAGTAAATCCAAACTAAATTGAGATTTAAGAACTTATTTGAGTAGAAAATGTGTATGTATAGTATGTATTATGCTTGCTGAGAAATTGAGATGTTATGAGTATGTATCTATGTTGATATGAATTTAATTGAGTTATGAGAAGTGTTGTGATTGTATGAGGATGAGTTGAGTTTGATTGAAGTTGGAGGGAGTTATGAGCAAACCCTATGGGAGTTGTTTTGCCTTTACAGGGAATTAGAGTGTATGAAGGAGTTTTCTCTCATTTGGCTGATTAAAGAGAAGAGTAGAGTTATAGATAAGTAGAGCTTGGGATGCACATGAGTTATTGAGGAAATGCCTAAGTGAAATCTACCCTGTCACAGTTGTAACTTTCTAAGTGAATTTTGGGCATCTTACGGATTGAACTGGGCTAAAACCAAAACATCAAAATTGTAGCCTGTTTTAAGCTTTACACGAGACCAAAACCGTCAATTCCAATGTGTATAACGCAAGTTATGCCTTTTAGTGTAACCTGTGCAGATGACGATTTTAGAGCAACATTGACTTTGTTCATTTCATGAGTGCATTAATAAGCATGAATCATCCATCTGCATATAGTTTGCATTAGAGAAAGAGTAGAAAAAAGTAGAGAACTTTGGTGTGAGCTTCTTAAGATAAAAGAGAGAGAAAAAGAGAAGAGAGTAGGTTGTGCGATGGGAACCCGTGAGTTATGGGTAGAGTATTCCCGCATGTACGCGCATTGAGAGAGCGGCAGAGTATGAGAGAGAGAAGTGGGTAGCCCGTAAGAGTGCATGCAGATGAGGGGATACCCGAGAGTACCGAGAGAGAGAGATTTACACTCACATGGCCAAGAGTTCTGAATCCATGATAACCGAGTCGATCGGCTAGAATAAGTAGAAGTGAAGTAGAGTGGGAGCGAGTCCGGCCGTGCCTCCGGTAAGATGAGGCCGTGACTACTAAAGGAGTTAGTAGAAAAAGTTATGAGAAAGAGAAAATAGAGAGAAGTGTAAGAGAGAGAGTAAACGAGAATTGCAAGGAAAGAATTAGAGAGAGATAGTTACAGGGATAGATGCGTAGAGGATTTACTTACTGAGCATTATTTGTGCTCACCCCATTGTTTTTCATATTTTGTAGGATCTAGGTGAGGACACGGTCGGATGGACGTCGGCAAGCGAAGGGAGAGGCTACACTGTCCATCTTATTTTGATGTTTTGTACATGTTACAATGTTTGTGAAAAGAATGTTTATGTACTATATATGTTTAATGAAAGAAAAATTTGGGTCAACTATTTATGTTATTTCACATGTGTTTTCATTATGTGCATATTTTATGAGTATTTGAATAGAATGGAGTTATTACAACCAGGTTGTCACCATACAACCAGGTGTCACCAAACAACCTTGACAAGTGAGATCAGTCACTGTCTTTCGACAGGGTCGTTCAACACTATGATAGCCTTACCGTATTATCTGTGCCCTTACTTAGAATAATACTGGGGCTACGGACGTTTCTAGAATGGCCACCATATGTGCTCATAGGGTTTCTCACTATCAAGATTTGAAACATTTGTACCCTCGTCACGGTTCTACCATTCTAAGGACATATATCAATACATATTGCAATAATAATGATTTACGCGATATAGAATAAAATGCCTTTTATGATCAATGAACATTATACAAATAGTCAATTTACAATAATTGATTGGCTCTAGGGCATCTACTTAACAAAAAATTATAAAGAAAAAAAATGCAATAATTGACAATTAATTTACAAGTTACAATTTACAAAACAACTAATTTGGGGGTTGACTAGGACCTCTCTCATCGTATCATCTACATTACAAAATTGAAATGATTCTATCAAAGTATCGTCGACAACCTCATATTGATCTTGAAGGCGCAACCGTTCCTAATCTCGAAGACATGTGAGGACTTCAATCATTTTTGTGAAAGTTTAGTCCTCCTTCATTTAAAATTATTCCACTTGCACTAAATGTTTGTTCGGATGAGACGTGGAGACATGAACAGCGAAAATCCAAGGAAAGTGTTGATAAACCGAAAAAATACATTTCTGGTTTCCAATATTCTAAGACATCAAAGTTGGCTCTTCGTTGTGGATCTGCTAGTAACATTTGGGGGTTCCCAAATATTGTTGAAGCTTGTTACTCTATGACTGAAGGGGGATAGTATATTCGTTGTTGGTGCTTTGAAGAGAAAGGCTGTGCTTCGGATTTGGGTCCTCTTCGGCCTATTAAGCACTCCAGGAGTAGAAGTCTTCATTTGTTTCTTCTGATGCAACTTCCGGGTATTTAGGCTCTTTACGGGTTCCATACCTGTTTCATATTGGAAATATACCTCTGCAAGACAATTTCTTACCTCTCCTAGTTGATTGGCATATGTTTCGTTTTGTAAATTTTCAGATAATGTGTCTAAACCATTTTCTAAACCTAATAATTTAATTTTAGGATCAAATATAGCACCTAAACAATAAAGAAAAGGAAAGGGTTTCCAATATTTAAAAAAAAAAAATTTCATTGCCTTATTGGTCCCGCAAAATTTCATTGTTTTTGTTTTTTTTTTGTAAATAACTCTGAAATTTTTATAATGTATGTATTATAATGGACTAGTAGGATAATACATACCAGAAAGTTGTAAAGTGGATTGGTAAAAATTTTAAGAAGAGATTGAAATATTTTAGCTATATCAATCATTTTCTACTAAATAATGAGGACCTCTATTATTTGCTACAAAATAACTAATTAAATTTGCATAAGATAAACATGAATCAATCATTAAATAAGTACATTCCATCTAATAGGCATGTCTAATGCAAAAGTTCTAGGAGATATATTTAATTTTATACAAGCATCTTGAAATTCAGCCTTTCTTCATTACTACTAAAATCCAAGCTAAAGAATCCCTATTCTATCAATATTATCTTTAATTGTTTCATAGCACTTTTCACAATTAATTAATAATGTAATATGCACAACGTTGGTGAAAAAACTCAAATTGTTATAAAAATATAATTAATTTAAAAAAAATTTATAGATGTATTATTAGTACTTGCATTATTAAAGTTAAATTTATTATTTTATTAATAACTCATATCTTTTAAAACTTCAATAATTTATTATAAATTTGTTGACCACTATGATCCACATCCATTAATCTAAATCTAATAAAGATTATTCAATTTACATTTGTTATCAAAATAATGACTAGTCACACAAATATAATCTTGTTTAGCTCTACCACTCCAATATCGGCAGTTAGAGCCACACTAACAGACAACTATGTATTTTATTTTTAATTCTAATTTTATTTTCCCAAACAATTTTTATAATCATTTTGTTGCAGTTTTAGAATAACTTTAAATCCTGGAAAAATGAATTTTAATAAATCTTTCAAAATATTTATCTTCAGCCCTATTATAAGTTGATCAGTTGCAATAATATACAAAGCTAATTGTTCTTATATATCAGAATTATAATGTCAAGTAGTACCAATTAGTTATTTGAGTTTAATTGGTTTCTCTATCCATGTTGAGCAATATGTTTATTAGCATGCCTTTTTAAAGTACTAGTACTATTACCTGAATCAGCTTTATAAATATTACCACAATACTTGCATCTGCTTTCTCACTTGAACTTCATTTTCTATCTCGTAAAATTTATCGAAATGAACCCAAACGTCTGATGTGTGTCTGTCGTGGTTTCGACAACAGTTGATGAACCCGCTCAACTTGAGATGAAGTTGGACAAGAAAACGATTACGAGGACGACTTTAGAACCACCAGGAGCTATAGTAGCATGGGGAGGAATCGGAGGAATATTATGAGGTGTATCAGATTTTGAGACCGGGAAAGTAGGATTATTTGAATTACTGCATTTATGTTTAGTAAATTTAGGGGGACAAGGATAGTAGTTTCCTTCATTATCAAAATTGATGGGATGGAAATATCTATCCATTGTAGAAAAAAAAAAATTGATATAGAAGAAATACAAAATTAAAGAAGGAGAATTGAAATTTGGAAATATGAATTGAAAATTGCAAAAACTAATAAAAATTAAAATGAGAGCAATTGACAAACAAAGAGAATATTGAGAGATTGAATAGAGATTAGAGGAAATGAGAAAATTTGGGATGTGGGAAATATGAAAGTTTAGGGCCTATTTATAGAAAAAAATGGGAAAAGAAAATGACAAAAAAGACCCTCCAACTGCTATAAAACGGCCTATTTCAAGGGTAAAAGGGGTATTTAAAAAAAATTTATTTTTTTCGACCGACCCGGGTTGGCGGGTTCTTTTAAGAAAAACAAATAGCAACCTGTCGGGTTGCCATATAACAACCGGCCTGCCCAAGGGTTGCATAAGGGTCAGGTTCAACCCGACGCCTATAGGCAGTCTGAGTTGAACTCTCTTTAATGCGGGCTGGGTTAGGGTTGATCCGCCCAACCGACTCATTTGTTCCAATAAAGTGAATAAACGGCAATTTTCGATCGTTTTTAGGCTATTGTGATAGATTCCGACCCACCATCGATGTGGTTTTTAGAATTTGGCAACAATGGGCGGGTGGGATTGTTTTGTTAATTTTAAACTTTGTTTTCTAGAGGTGTTTAATTAAGTTAATAACTTAAGGGATCTAAAAGTAATTAAAAATTAAATAGTATTTCTCAAATAATTAACAAACAGTATTTTGGGAATATGATAGGGAAAGGTTTTGAAATAATAAAACAACAAGCCCAATATCGTCGGGTGCGTTTGGTGTAGTATTTTGGATAGGATTTTGAGGATAGTATTGGATTGTTGGATAGGGGAGTATTACGAGGTAAATTTGAAAAATTTATGAAAAAGCCCTTAGGTTTACTAATTTAATTAAAGACCCTACTATATAAATGACAAAAACACCCCCACCACCTACAGGTGCAGATTCCGACCGCCACCGCTGGAACCTGACCGAAATTTCGTTACGGCACAGACCGATCGGATCTGTGCGTAACGCATCATTATGGCCTTTTCCGGTCAGATCCACCACGGATCTGGCCGGAAAAGGCCAGATCTACGGCCTGTTATGGCGTCGACGGCCGGAAAGGCCAAAACGATGGCCATCTTGGCCGTCAGCGAAGATGTGGCCGTCGTTTTCGGTCAACGACGGCCATTTCTTTGGTCGTCGCTGACGGTCAGATCTGACTGGAAAAGACCAGATCGGTGTAATTTTGGCCATATGGTCGGATTTAGGCCATTGTACAGATTCCGGCTATCACCGGCGGTGGTTGCCGGAATCTGACAGTTGGGTTGATTGGGGGGTTTTGTTAATTTTTAAAAAAAATTCAGGGGGCATTTAGTGAAATAATAATTTTATGGGGTCAATTAAAAATAGGATAATATTTCTGGATAATGTGCCAAACATTATTTGGAGAATAGGATTGGGAATATGGATAAAAATAGGGAGCCAAACGCACCGTCGTTGTCTTTCCCCGAGCAAAAAATCTTCCTTCAAACGACAGCTAGCTAATACAAAACAACTCAAATCCACTAAAACCTTCACACTGTCTCTTCAATGGCACAACATCTAGCTCTACCTCTTTTGCTCCCAATCCCACCGCCATAAAGCCGCTCTTCTTAACAAACCATCACAATCCTAATCCACAACGCCCTTATCACCACCACAACAAACGACTTCACCACTCCCTCTTCACTCCTCTTCTTCAAGACTTCCTTCACCAACAAAACCCCTCGCACACTTCTTCACAACACTTTAACTCTCCATCTTTCATCCCAGAAACAGAACCCGAATTGGGAAGTCACGTGACGTAACCACGGAAACCTGGTCAAACCACCACCTCTCCGATGCAGGTCAGCGGGTTTCCAATGTTAATATGATGAATCTTTCGATGTGAAAGATATTGATAGTGTTTTGTTACAGTTATTTGAGTCATATCGGGAAACCCAGATGTATGATTGATGGTTTGAGTTTTGATATGTTGGGATTGTAAGGGTTTAGGGTTTTACAAGAAACGTGACTTGGCGTTGAGGGTGTTTGAGTGGCTTAGGAGTCGTAAGATTCTGAGTTGGTCTTGAATGGTTCTGTTATACCTGTAATTATTAGCATGTTAGGAAAGAAGGTAAAGTTTCGTTTGCGGCTTCATGTGAGTAGTTTTGCATAAAGATGGGATTGATATTCATGTTTATGTTATCAAGAATTGATAAGTGCTTATGCTAGCAATGGGAGGTAAGGGAGGCTGTGATGGTGTTCAAGAAGATGGAGGATGAGAGGTGTAAACCTACTTTGATAACTTACAATGTGATTCTGAATGTGTATGGAAAATGGGTATGCCCTGGAATAAGATGTGACTCTCGTAGAGGGAATGAAGAATGCCGGAGGTGCTCCAAGTCTTATACTTATAATACGCTTATAAGTTGTTGTCGGCGAGGTTCTTGCATGAAGAAGCAGCTTGGGTTTTTGAGGAAATGAAATTAGCGGGTTTTAGTCCAGATAGATACTTATAATGCCTTGTTGGATGTTTATGGGAAGTCTAGGCGGCCTAAAGAAGCCATGGAGGTATTAAGGGAGATGGAGGTTAATGGTTTTTCACCCAGTGTTGACTACACTTCATTGATATCAGCTTATGCCAGAGTTGGTTTGATGGAAGAGGCGATGGAGCTTAAAAACCAGATGGTGGAAATAGGAATTAAGCCTGACGTTTTACTTACACCACCCTCTTATCGGGGTTTGGAGAAAGTCGGGAAGGATGAGTCCGCAATGAAGGTTTTGAGGAGATGAGAAATGCAGGGTGCAAGCCGGACATTTTTACTTTTAATACTTTGATTAAGATGCATGGAAAAGGGGAAAGTTTGTGGAGATGATGAAGGTTTTTGATGAGATCAAGAAATGCAATTGTAACCTGAACATTGTTACTTGGAACACACTTCTGGCAGTATTTGGGCGGATGGGATGGACTCGGAAGTGTCAGGTGTGTTCAAGAAGATGAAGAGGGCAGGGTTCATTACTGAGAGGGACACTTTCAACACCCTAATTAGTGCATACATTCGTTGTGGTTCTTTTGACCAAGCCATGGCTGTTATAAGAGAATGCTGCAAGTGGGGTTACACCGGATCTTTTCACCTACAATACTGTTTTGGCAGCATTGGCTCGGGTAGGGATGTGGGACAATGGAGAAATGATTGGTGAAATGAAGGATGGTCGGTTGAACCCAATGAGCTAACATAGTTCTTTGCTTCGTGCTTATGCCAAAGGCAGGAGATTGAGCGGATGCTTACTCTTGCAGAAGAGATATTCTCTGGTCTGATTGAACCTCATGCTATGCTCTTGAAGACCCTTGTTTGGTTATAAGTAAAAGTGACCTACTATAGAAACAGAGCGTGCCTTTTTAGAGTTGAAAAAAAAAGGATTTTCCCCTGACATAACCACTCTAAATGATGATTTCGATTTATGGGAGGAGGCAGATGGTTACCAAAACAAAGAGATCTTGAACTTCATGAATGAGAGTGGGGTAACTCCTAGCTTGGTAACTACAATAGCTTGATGTAATGTACAGCCGTTCTGAAAATTTTGAGAAGTGAAGAGATGTTAAGGGAAATTTTGGAAAAAGGTGAAACCTGATAATATTCATATATACTGTCATTTATGCCTATTGTAGAAATGGTCGGATGAAAGAGGCTTTGCGGATATTTTTGAAATGAGAGATTCTGGCCTTGTTCCAGATGTAATCACCTACACTATCTTCATTTCAAGTTATGCAGCTGATTCATTGTTTGTGGAGGCGATTGATGTGGTTAGATGCATGATCAAGCAAGGATGTAAACCAGACCAGAGCACATACAACACCATTGTGGATGGTTTTGTAAATCTCATCGTAGAGATGAGGCAATAATGTTTGTTAACAATCTTTCCAAGTTTGATCCACACACATCTAAGAGGGAAGAATGCAGGTTATCAGACACGTATAGCAAGAAAATGGTCATATAGGTAACTTTTTCCCAACTTCCTATACCTCTACAAGCATGTTGATTCTCCTTCGGAGCGTCATTATCTAAAAAATTTCTGGTTTCTAAACACGCAATATTTATTCTATCATAACATGTTGTGATGTTAAAAAGAATCCCAGAAAAGAAACACTCATCGTGATGTTTGTCATGTGGGCATGCTCGAACTTTATTTTGAAACAGAGAGACGTTCATTCACAATGGTAAGTTTGATCATCTTCTTTTTTTCTGACATATGAGAGGCACATGTATGAAATATGCCCTGATAAATATGCTATGAAATGAATGAACATAAATAATTCCTTTTAACTTTCTTTTTGCTCTCCCTCTCTTTTGCTTTTGTGGCCTTTCAGTAGGATTGACCCTATTTGTAATCACTCTTTACAGCATGTGTGTTGAAATATAATGCTTGAGCATGCAATCTTGACTTGCATTTCAGGATACAACTTTCAAGTCTTTGGTTTGACATTGACTTAACTGCCCATGCATATCACTTATTCATAAGCATGGAGAGGGACGATCATTGGGATAAGATATTGGTCTAATTACAAGCCAGGGATTTGAGGGAGCCATTTATAAAAAAAAAACTATGAGCTCCTTGATTTGAATTCTGAGACTGTGTTGTTTGGATATCGTCATTGAATCAGTTCGTTAGGAATATCTAAAGATAATAGTGCATTATTTTTGTAGTTATTCTCGTTTTAGTTTGAGATCGAGTGCATGATTTAAGTGATTGAATCAGTTCGTGAAGAATATGCAAAACATTTCTTGTGAGTACTAATAATTTTTTTTTCTCTAATCAATAATGATTTTCACATCAATGTAAAATTATCAATTCATATCATGGTAATTTGCTGTATAGTATTGTAAAGCAAGGCAGTAGCTTTATCCTTCTCTGCTGATGCAATTGTAATGTTATCACAATGAACAAGTCTTTCTTTTTGTTATAATAAGAGCTATCTAGACTGAAATTTGGGAAGTTATCAAAATTTTCTTGTTTAATAGGAGTTGAGTTGTGCCTTCATTCTCTCACAAATATTGTATGCAATTTGGTTCAGGATGCAATGTTTCCATAACTGCGCTGAATGGCTCTACCCCTTTGTTGATCTGTGATAGATCACATGCAATGCAGGTCTACAATAGGCAAAGGAAGCATAGTAGAGGATCACAAGCTGGGCTGGCAAAACAGTACAGGACAGATGGCAACATGACAGAGGACAGTCAGCACAAGACAAATGGCAATATAGGAGAGGAGCAGTACAACATTATGTTATTGGAATACTAGACAGATGGCAATATGGGAGAGGAGCAGTACAACATTCTGTTATACTGGGCATTACAAAAAGAGAGCAGATCGTCAGGGAAAGGCAGAGGAGAGGACAAGAAAATTTGGGAGGCAGCTGGCCCTCGAAGCACAGCAGTGTTTATTTTTTTCTTTGAATCTGTTTGAGTGTTTTGAGTCTTTAATATTACTTGAATAGCTTCTAAGATGTTCCTGTTCAATGTATGAAGCTGAAAAATAGACAAATTAAACATCTATTTGTTAAAGAAAAAGATGGATTTCTGTGACTGATTTTCAGAAATTCATCCAGAGAAATGGATGCTATCACTGTTCAGGCCAGTTGTTGAGAATTCAAACGTTAAGCAACTTTTCTGCCGTATTATATTATTATGTTTCAACAGATAAAAGTTTGACTAAATTTAACTGTTCAACACATGCATTAATATATTCTCTAAAGAAGAGGGAGGGGGGTCGTCATTGATCAAATCTTTTACCATAATTTCCGAGCCTAATACTTTAATTTCCAATCTAATTCATCTCTAAACAATAACATGGGGAAACTTAATTAGGAAAATCTTGTTTTCCAAGAGTATGTTTATTCACCAAACCAGGAAAAACGACATGGCAGCAATAAGAAATTTCCTTAACCTCCCACCCCATATAAATTTGCGTTAGCCTGCCATACATGAATGCAACAAAGTCTGAAAGCAAGAAGCAAGACAATAACAAAAGAGTTTGAGTTTGAGATTGAGATTGAGAAGGAGAAGGAGAGAAAGAGATGGACTCCTGGGTTCGACTTCTGCTTCTTGTAGCATGCTTTTTTCCGGCTATGGTTGAATGCAGGGTTCACCACTACAAGTTCAATGTAAGTAACTTGATTCATAATTCTTTTTTAACTCTCAAAAATAACTTATGAATAAGTTTTAGAAGAGGTTTGACACCTTTTTTTTTTTTAATAATTTTCACAGGTGCTAATGAAAAACTCCACTAAACTATGTTCGACCAAGCCCATTGTAACTGTTAATGGGATGTTTCCAGGACCCACTCTTTATGCCAGGGAAGATGATACAGTCCTCGTCAAGGTCACCAACCATGTCAAATATAATGTTTCTATCCACTGGTGAGAGTTTTTACTGATGATTTCATTCATATCATTAACACAATTAAAAATGTTGATTTATTTACTTAATTACTTTTGATTTGCCAGGCATGGTATCAGACAACTCAGAACCGGCTGGGCTGATGGACCAGCATACATTACACAATGTCCAATTCAGCCTGGGCAAAGCTATGTATACAATTTCACTATTACAGGCCAACGGGGCACACTTCTTTGGCACGCACATATTCTCTGGCTAAGGTCTACTGTCCATGGTGCCATTGTTGTCTTGCCTAAGCGTGGAGTTCCATATCCCTTCCCAAAACCCCACAAGGAAAACGTAGTTGTACTTGCTGAGTGGTGGAAATCAGACACGGAAGCCGTTATCAATCAAGCTCTCAAGTCGGGACTGGCACCTAATGTCTCTGATGCCCACACTATTAATGGCCAGCCAGGACCCGTCTCTGGTTGTTCTTCACAGGGTAGGATTAGATTATGTGAATGATACTATATTTAGTAAAAATTCATTTACAAATATAACTTGATAATTTTGGGAAGTTTTCTTCTCTCATATGCAGGGGGCTATACATTTACCTGTGAAAAGCGGCAAAACCTACCTGCTTCGCTTGATCAATGCTGCACTCAATGAAGAGCTTTTCTTCAAGATAGCCGGGCACAAACTTACCGTTGTGGAAGTTGATGCCACTTACGTTAAACCACTCAAAACCGACACTGTTGTAATTGCCCCAGGCCAAACCACTAATGTCCTGGTTACTGCTGACCAAAATGCTGGAAAGTACCTGGTTGCAGCCTCTCCTTTCATGGACGCTCCAATTGCAGTCGACAATGTGACTGCCACCGCCACGCTGCACTATTCGGGCACAATTGCTAGTACACCCACAACTCTCACCAAACCACCTCCCCAAAATGCCACTGCAGTTGCTAACAACTTTATCGATTCTCTTCGTAGCCTTAATTCCAAAAATTACCCTGCCAAAGTTCCACAAACAGTTGATCACAATCTTTTCTTTACAGTTGGACTCGGAATCAACCCTTGTCCTTCTTGCAAAGCTGCTAATGGTAGCCGGGTTGTGGCTTCTATCAACAATGTGACATTTGTTATGCCAACTACTGCCTTACTTCAAGCACATTTTTTCAACATTAGTGGAGTATTTACAACTGACTTTCCTGGCAACCCACCAAACGTTTTTAACTACACTGGAACCCCACCAGCTAACTTGGCGACTACAAGAGGGACTAAGGTTTACAGGCTGGCTTACAACTCTACAGTTCAACTTGTTTTGCAAGATACTGGGATCATAGCCCCTGAGAACCATCCAGTCCATTTGCACGGATTCAATTTCTTTGCGGTTGGTAAGGGACTAGGGAACTTCAATCCAAAGAAAGATCCTAAGAAATTTAATCTTGTTGATCCTGTTGAAAGGAACACAATTGGCGTACCTTCTGGTGGATGGGTTGCTATAAGGTTCCGGGCAGATAATCCAGGTACCACTTATACTTCTCTGGAAATCGGATGGACCCCTTTTCAAGACCACCTCCGCAATTACAGCTTCTTATAAAAAATGTTAATTTCTCTTAATTTTATATATGCAGGAGTTTGGTTCATGCACTGTCACTTGGAAGTGCATACAACATGGGGACTTAAGATGGCATTCTTGGTTGACAACGGCAGAGGCCCGAATCAGTCACTTCTACCACCTCCAAGCGATCTTCCAAAATGCTAAAGCACTCAAGCAATCTATACATAATCATACAGAACAGAGAAATCTCCCCATTAAAACAGAGTTCCGGGGAGGATTATGCGATATACAGAAGAAGATGAGAAGGGAGAGCTATTAACAAAGCAATATACCGGATCCAGTATTATTTCTTGAGTAAATGCGAACTTTTACTCAAGCATGTTTGAATAATATTTGTACGAAAAATTCCATTACAGAAATTTACATTGAAACTTTTGCAACTTAATTGTATCGGGGACCTGACCACGTCGCTTCTTCATTAAAATTAATGTATTCTTGTGATTCTTTCGGGACAGATTGAAATAAAAATCGTGTTACTGATATGTTTCTGAAAAGATATTAAGAACTGTTGGTTGATTCAGTGACTATGTTTATTAACTGTTATCAAGGAGCATGTATTAATTATATTTATTAAAATAAAGCTGATTCAAAATAAAGACTCCTCAGATAATCCTAAATACAAATCTTATGGGTTAGTGTAAATGTTTCTGAGGATACAATGAAGCTGGCAGATGATCAGGACGAATTGGGGATAGTATAGATAAATATATAGTCTCAGGTTCGATTTCTTATCTAAGTATACGTGATTTAAGGGGGGGTTTAACAAATGATTAGCAGAGTATTTTGGCTAAATATTGGAAGAAATTAACTTTGATGTGCACATATTGAAACTATCTTTCCATCATTTTCTACATGCTATTCTAAATAGTTTGCTGAGGTAATTATGACAAGTAATCTGCATAAAACTATACGACCA
Source organism: Pistacia vera (assembly GCF_008641045.1). Classification (NCBI taxonomy): domain Eukaryota; kingdom Viridiplantae; phylum Streptophyta; class Magnoliopsida; order Sapindales; family Anacardiaceae; genus Pistacia; species Pistacia vera. The sequence continues at coordinate 54,698 of NW_022195049.1, read as the reverse complement.
GTCGTTTGAGCCTGGCATCTTAAACTATTGTTGCCTTTATGTTTCACTTTCTTCATTCTTGGTACAGATAAAGTTAGTGCCATTCAAATAGGTAAACACAAAAAGAGTTAACAATCAATCAAAAGGTCCTTTTGCAAAGCTTGATACCCATCAGAAAGAAAAAAAAAAGTTGATAATTATCAAGAAAATGTCTTGGGCCCTGTAGTATAAAGAAATTAATTAGTACATAATGCAAAATATTGAAATTTTGTAGTATTCCTTTTTTTGTTTTTTTAATAAGTGGGGTGTTCAGACCAGCTTATGCATACCTCGACTAATCCTTAGAAGGAGCTATCCTATGGCAACCCACCGTCATGGCCTCTAGGTTAATCATGGATTGTGTGAAATACCATTTACAACTCCTTTATTCGCCCTTACCGTTAGACTATTTATGAGTGGGTAAATTTTGTAGCACTCATATTTATAATATCTTAAAGATGTTAAATAATCATATTTATTTTAAATTAAATTGAGTATTTAGTTTGATTGATAATTTTTTTATGAAACACGAAGGTATATATATTAATTTAGGATTTTTAAAATTTTGAATATGGATGAGAAAACCATAACAGTCAATGATCTACATCCGGCTTGATAGATCTTACTTGAAATATTCCTTTGGAGACTTGCCACCAAATATATATTAAAATAACCTTGGCACCGCACTCACCAACAGAAATTTTCATTTAAGTCTCTCACAATTCGAAGCTGGAATTAAAGAAGCTCAATACCTTAATTTACAAATCTAATCGGTTCCTAAACAACGACTTTATGTAATATTCACGATATCATTAGAGAGTTCAATTAGGTAAATTTTGTATTCCAAGAAAATGTTCATACACCTAACCAGGAAAAACGACTTGGCAGCAATAACCAAATTCCCTCTTATCTTATCCCCTGTATAAATTTGCGTTAGCCTGTCATACATGAATGCAACAAGCCTGAAAGCTAGCAGTAAGACAATAACGAGAGAGAGTTCTGACTTCTGACAGTGAGATTGAAAGGGAAAGAGCCAAATGGACTCCTTTATTCGACTTCTGCTTCTTGTAGTATGTCTTTTTCCAGCTCTGGTTCACTGCAATCTTCGCCGATACAACTTCGATGTAAGTACATTAAAGCATGAAAATGCTTCACTACTTTCAATACCGTTAGTCATAAATGTCAATTATGGACTTGCTATGTATCTATAACTATACGTGACTTTGACTTCATTGCATACCTGATTGCTTTAATGAAATATTTGGTTTCCTTAATGTTAATTCTTCGTAATTTGAGCAGGTGGTGATGAAGAAATCAACTAAACTTTGCTCAAGCAAGTCCATTGTCACTGTTAATGGGAGGTTCCCAGGGCGTACTCTTTATGCTAGGGAAGGTGATACAGTGATTGTCAAGGTCACCAACCATGTCAAATACAATGTTTCCATCCACTGGTGAGATGTCTAACATTTATATGATTCATTAACTCGTTAACATAATTATATATTTTGTTTTTTAACTTGGGAATAATTTGTTAGGCATGGGATTCGGCAACTCAGAACTGGTTGGGCTGATGGACCAGCATACATTACACAGTGTCCAATTCAGACTGGGCAGAGCTATGTATACAATTTCACAATTACAGGCCAACGGGGCACGCTTTTGTGGCACGCACATATCAACTGGCTAAGGTCCACCGTTCATGGTGCCATTGTTATTTTACCTAAGCGTGGAGTTCCATATCCTTTCCCAAAACCCGACAAGGAAGTTGTGGTTGTACTTGGTGAATGGTGGAAATCAGACACTGAAGCCGTCATCAATCAAGCTCTCAAATCCGGATTGGCTCCAAATGTCTCTGATTCCCACACTATTAACGGCCATCCAGGACCTCTCTCTAGTTGTTCTTCATCGGGTACTTAAATAGAATGGCACTACTAGATTTAATTCAATAATATAAACTGTTATTCATATAGATATATTACTTTATGTGCAGGGGGCTTTACATTGCCTGTTGAAAGCAGCAAAACCTACATGCTTCGAATAATCAATGCTGCACTCAATGAAGAGCTTTTCTTCAAGATTGCAGGTCACAAACTCACCGTTGTGGAAGTTGATGCCACCTACGTTAAGCCATTCAAAATCGACACTGTTGTAATTGCCCCAGGTCAAACCACTAATGTTCTGGTTTCTGCTGACCAAAGTTCTGGCAAGTACCTAGTTACAGCCTCCCCTTTCATGGACTCTCCAATTGCAGTCGACAATGTGACTGCCACCGCCACATTGCACTATTCAGGCACACTTGCTAGTACACCCACAACTATCACCAAGCCGCCTCCACAAAATGCCACTGCAGTTGCTAACAACTTTATTGATTCTCTTCGTAGCCTTAATTCCAAAACATACCCTGCCAGAGTCCCACAAACAGTTGATCACAACCTTCTATTTGCAGTTGGACTTGGAGTCAATCCTTGTCCTTCTTGCAAAGCTGGAAATGGTACCCGGGTGGTGGCTTCTATGAATAATGTTACATTTGTTATGCCAACTACTGCCTTACTTCAGGCACATTTTTTCAACATTAGTGGGGTATTCTCAACTGACTTCCCTGGTAACCCACCAAACGTTTTTAACTACACTGGAACCCCACCAGCAAATTTGCAAACCAACAGCGGAACCAAGGTTTACAGGTTGGCTTACAACTCTACTGTTCAACTTGTTATGCAAGATACAGGGATCATAGCCTCCGAGAACCATCCAATCCATTTGCACGGATTCAATTTCTTCGCGGTTGGGAAGGGACTCGGGAACTTCAATCCAAAAACAGATCAAAAGAAGTTCAATCTCGTTGATCCTGTTGAAAGGAACACAATTGGAGTACCATCTGGTGGATGGGTTGCTATAAGATTCCGGGCTGATAACCCAGGTACACTTTATATTTTTTCTTCAGAATCCTATTAATTGTGGTCCTCTGCCTATTGCTTACAATTGTTTCTTCAAATTCTATTTTTTGCAGGAGTTTGGTTCATGCACTGTCACTTGGAAATTCACACAACTTGGGGACTTAAGATGGCATTTTTGGTCGACAACGGAAAAGGCCCCAATCAGTCACTTCTGCCACCACCAAGTGATCTTCCAAAATGTTAAAAGCACTCAAACAATCCATACATAATTATACGGAATAGAGAATTCTCTTCATCGAAACAGAGTTGTTGAATAGAAAATGAAAGCAGAGAGTTGACAGAAGAAACTAGATACAGGATCCAATATTGTTTCTTGTGTAAATGCAAATTTTACTCAAGCATGTTTGAATAATACTTGTAAGAGAATTTTGTTAAATGAAATACACATGAAATTTTTTTGGGGTTCATTTGAATTCTGAAAGAATGGCTACTTATCATCTTGTGATTCTTTTAATTGTAATGAAAGAACATAATTAATATGACATACTTAAATTAACAAAAGTTGAATCCAATATTTCCATTGAAAACTATCAGTGGATGGCTTGATGGTAAAAGAGTAAAATGAGGTTTTATAAGCTCCTGAGTTCAAGTCTTCATAGGCTGGTCACTGAGGAGCTTACCGCTTACTTAGTCATCAGTTTCAAAGCCCATAAATTAATTGAGATACACACAAACTGACTTAAATACTTTTAGTCACCCCAAAAAAAAAAAAAAGAAAAAAAAAATTCTCAATAATCAGATGTTTCTTTACAGAGAAAAATGTTCCCTATCAACCCAAACCCAATTTCTTCATCTAAACCTTCAAAATTATAGCCCATTCAAATTAACCACTGTGCAAGTGTGTAAATGGTATCGTAGTCCGTAGAGGAAATTGGGCTTGGTTCTGTTAACATCTTTCCTCGACCCAATTCAGAAAAAACATAAGTCTCTATCGACAAAAAAAAGCTTGGGCCACTTAGTGGAAAGAAATTTGGTTATGAAAAGTCCACTATATATGTTTAAATTCAGTTGTATATGTGCAGAAGATGTCTTAATCATATGCTTATTTTTGAAGTAAATGGAGCTTTTAAGATGCTTTATTTTTTGGGGACATTGTTCACAAGTCAAAGTACACATGAAATAAATCTATACTTTGCCAACAGTTTGTCTCTATTAATGACTTGGTGTAAACATCAACAGTGCCCACTATCTCTAATTGCTTGCCATCACATTGACAATGGAAAAAGAAATGCCACCCCTTTGATTAATTTGTCACACAAAGATTCTAACATTCTAACTCTTCATACAAAATTTCCATCTCTGACACATTAACAGTTTATGAGAAGAGCTCTGCAAACTGAGGGCTCAAAAGGGATTGATCAAAGGTTCTGAAGTACACAGATTCCTGAAGAGAAAGTAATGTACTGTGGCCTCGCAAGATTTCTATATATAATTCATCTACTGCTGCTGAATTCCCTTTTCACTAGACTTTCCATCATTTTATCTTTTTATTATGATACCCTGACATCCCCAAATGGGATAAATAATTGGGGAGACACGTCTTCTGTATCCTTGCCTTGTCTGAGTTATATCGATGCAAAATTGTACATGCTTTTATGTTTGTGCGCTGTGTGAGAGATATCAGGCATATGACACAAATAATTGGAGGTTTCTGGTTGTCCTCTCCTGTTTTGGTATCTCGCACTAATTCTTGGCATGCTTTTGGTTAACCTGGTGGGTTTCAGTTATGGAGCCTGTACAGCAAAAATATTAACTAGTCTCCTCGTGCACTTCAAAAGCACAATTTGCTAGCTCATTCTTGACCTTTAAAAGGAGTGGGACAGGACTTTGTGATGTTGACATCTCATCAGCTCAATTATGCAGGTAAGTAGGAGAACCTGAAGTAATTTAGCTTTAAAATAATAGTTTTACCTGCAAATCCTGGCATTGACAGGGTTAATTTCTACATGAAATTGGCTTTGGTCTGCCAAGTTTTGCCTCGAACAAATATACTATATAAGAGTCGGCATTAAAGAATTATAGCCAGCCAGACAGACAGCCCTCCTTCAATCCGCCGAATGGTAGGAACTGGGGACCAACCTATATTTCCAGCACTACTTCAGAAAAAATGGAATTCAATGTCCCTGTGGACCCTGGACTTTTTACCTACAAACCTGTAAATTTTACACCAGACTTTTAAATTTACTGGTGAAATAAACTCTGATATAACATTATGTGTCAGTTGTGGTCAAACAAAGTTCATATTTTGTTTAATCATCGGAGTGTAAACCTAATCTTACGCATGCAGATGAAAATGAAGGGAGCCCCACAGCCACGAGGCAGAAGAAGGGAGCAAAGCCCGATTTAATAGTTGTGGCCTCGGTTACAGTGCGGTATTTTTTCTCTTGGAAGATGTGAAGTATATGCTTTTGCTAGTTGTACAAGCACCCACATGAGCCAGTGCACATCTGCATCTGCATCACAAACTTGAATTATAGAAAAACTAAAATAAAGACAGAGGGAGAGAGCTCAGAGCTCCATGTCCACAATTACCATAACCTTACAAGTATTAAACAATTATCACTTTTAATTAAAATAATAAGAAGAATCTTTCCATTTATGGAAACCCCACTTTGTTTAAGCAGTCTCTGTCATTCCCAAGCCAACCAAACTTCTATTATAAACCCTTTTTCAAAGCCTCTGAGTGGGAGACAATTACTTCCATATAATATTAAGAAATTCAAAAACCCTGGAAAGGAATTTTTTTCTTATATGAATTGAAAATAAATAATGAAAATAAGTGAGTTAGTGTAATTATGGAACTAATACAGTGTTGCATGCCGCCACTGACACGTACATAAGCTTAATATTGAAGATAAAAGCTTTACTGTCTTCATCATCATCATCATCGTATTGTATTTCATTAAACAAAAGATCAAATTTTTTTGTTCAGCTTTCTGTGCACATTCTTAAACCAGTTCAAAAGATGAACCAACTAATCCATTAGACTATATTTCCATTATTTCTTTTTTCATTATTTTATGCATTGGGTTACACAATAGAAAGCAACCCATTTATTTTCGTTTAAGCTATACCGAGCCAATAGTCTTGATTTTAGGTTTTGGATATGGGTTTGTTATGTAAGATAAAAGTAGGATTAACTTTAATTAACCCATGATTACTCTAATTAAGAGAAAACGACATATTCACACTCGAGGTTTGGCGAAATCCCAGTTGATACCCCTGATTGCATTTATTCCAGATTCTCACATTTAAAGTAACATCGTTTCCTTTATTTTAACACTGTAACGCGACGCACGTTAGCACGCTAAAGTGCGCTAGTACTTTCTTTGGCAAAAGATAGACTCGTGTTAGCAAAAAGCTGCTCACGTTAGTAGCGTCCAAGTTGACGGTTTTTGTCATTTTTTGACCGATTCTAAAGTTCAAAATCACTTCTAAAACCACCATTGGACTCGTCATAACCTCCTTTATAAAACTTATACCTTCACTTGTTGACCTCACTTACCGTTTTTAACCATTTTCAACAGTAATTAACAATCTTAGTTTAAGTGTAAGAATCTGGAATAAATATAACTAGAAGTATCGACTTAAGATTTCGTTAAACCTCAGTTGGAAATATGTCGTTTACGCCTCTAATTAATTAGTGCAGTGAGGAATCTTCTTTTAGGTAAGGTGATTAGTAATTTACCGCACTAGATTTCCAATCAATTGGGAGCTTAAAATCTGATTTTGTTTCTTTAGATACGGGCTTTAATTAGTCTCTGATTAGGGTTATTGTACTTGTGTATTTATTTCGACTCTACCTTATGATCTGAGGAACATTCTTCTAGTATTTGTACATTTCTGAAAACTTGATTATTCACAAATAAAAATTTCAAGTAACATATTAATATTTATATAAAGAAACTCCAAATCTCCAGTAATTACAGGAATTTTTTTTATCCTTGTTGGGCCAATTTCTGTACTGGAATTGGCCCAAAGAATCAGTCTGAACCGTATAAAAACCGACCACTCCATTTAGACCCCACCCCACTAAAGCCAAGATTAATAATTAAATTTGTTTAAAAAAAAAAAAAAAGAAATTGTAATGACTCATGTTTGTTAGTGTTGTGGGGGCAAGGGCAACGAGTCTGTATTCAAATTGAAATGTGTTTTCTAGAAAACCACAATGGAATAACTTAAAAAGTTTTGGTCATTAATGAGCTTGTTGAATTAGTACTATTTGACATTTCATAATTTGAATTAGGGGAATCTTACGACATATTAACAAGCTATTAAATATTAGTTGACTCTTATTAACGAAAGCAACCCATAACAAAATCGCAGCTGGCTCTAATTCGTATTGGGGTCAAGCTAATGATTTGTGAAATGTATATTATATATATACACAATCAAAACCTTCTTTCCCACTAATAACAAACTCAAATATAATAAACTAAATGTTTCCACCCTCTTCTTTTTAGAGAGTTACGATCGTTATTTATTATTTTATTCACCTCATTTGATAGGGTTTAGATTTGTTTTTCATCTACCTCAAATAATAAGATTCAGAGTGCGTCCTCAACTGAAATTTGGATATCATTTTTTTAAACAAGTTAAGAATACTAATTGAATAAGAGATAAATTTGAACTTTATCAAATGAAATATGTTGGAGTAAGATAATGTGTAATAATCGTAACTCTTGAAACACCACTCAATGAGATGGGTAAAGATTATTACATGAAATAGGTTTTCATCGAAAATTTGTAATGATCAGAGTAAAAGATGGTTAAAAAATCCCGAAGGGTTGGTTGACGATTAAAAAAATATATTCTTTTTATTAATTTTTTTGGTTCGAACTTAGACGGTTACCACAAATTTAATTTGCGGCTTGCTGACTCATATATCCCCGTGAAAAAAAAAAAAAGGGGGGGGGGGTGAGAAAAGAGGTCTTAATTAGGTCAATTTAGGGTCCGAGTTAAGTACAAACCGCTTATCCAACAAGTGATTTTCAGTACAGGATTTGTATAATAATGAAAGAGGAAATGGATTTCTTTTTTTTTTTTTATTTTGGACAGAAGGTTAGTAACAAGGGACAAACATCTCACGTGCTACAGCTAAACGTCAACACTATTGTCAGGGCTTGTTAAATGACCAATTAATCCAATACTTTCTTTCACTTTCACCGGCAAAACCTCCCTCCAATTCTCAGCAACAAGCCAATTACGGATTGTCCTTTCTGCAGCTTCAATCTCATTGGTTCTCTACACTTTCCCACGTATAATTATATACCTTTTTCTTTAGCTCCAGCGCCCACATAAAAACCATATCAACCAATCACAACTGAACACCGCTCACTCTCTTTTTCTGCTTATTCTCTCTTCTCTTCTTTCTCTTTGCTTACTAAGAACAAACACCCCTTCCCCCCAGCTCCCGAATCTTCATTCACTTCTCTCTGCTTTTTCTTTTGTTTTTGCTTTGGCCACCAACTCCGGGAAAAAGCTACAAAACCACGTTTTTTGTTTTTTTAACAACTTTTACCATTTCAATTATCAAGAACCTTTCTGTTTTCCCTCAACTTCCCTCTGTTTTTGGTTGAGTTCTTCTTCATCTCACTTCAAGTTTTCTCGTTTTAGTGCGTTGAAGTTTTATCTGGGTTGTGCTTTGTCTCTTGCTTTACTCGTGATTTTGTGTGTTTTTGGGCGGTGGTAGTGGCCTAGGGTTTATGTTTTTTTTTTTTAACAAAACTGAGGTGTTTTTAAAAGAATTTTTCTCTATTCCTTCTCGAATTTTCCTGTATTCCTCCTCGAATTTTCCTTGATTTTTGGAAAGTTTAGCTTTTTTTAGATTCCTCAATTGATGCTTGTGTGAAAAAAGTTTGCTTGGATTCCAAACAAATGCCTTGGTGATTTGATGCTTCTCTGGTCATAAAAACCTCCACTTCTCTGCATTTTCTATCTGGGTTTTCTCTCTCTTTGAACATTGAATTCAAAGAGAGAGAAACTGGGCTAGGATTCAGTCCACTAGTACAGTTCAATAAACCAAAAACAAATGAATCGAGGAGTAGAAGTTCTATCTCCAGCCTCATATCTCCAGAACTCAAACTGGTTGTTTCAAGAAAGCAAGGCAACGAGATGGACTCGACAAGAGAACAAACTGTTTGAGAATGCTCTGGCTTTGTATGATAAAGATACTCCTGATCGATGGATTAAGGTAGCAGAAATGATTCCAGGCAAGACAGTCGGTGATGTCATCAGACAATACAAGGAATTGGAAGAGGATGTTAGTGATATTGAAGCAGGTTTAATTCCAATTCCTGGCTATTGTAATGATTCTTTCACTTTGGAGTGGGCTAATGGTAATCAAGAATTCGATGGATTGAAGCAATTTTATAGTCCTGGTGGGAAGAGAGGCACCGGAACTCGGCCTTCTGATCAAGAAAGAAAGAAAGGGGTTCCATGGACAGAAGAAGAACACAGGTATTAATTTTTCTTTTTATTATGTTCCGTTGCCTTCAAAATCTTATATATAACAATGTTGAAAAGTTAATTAGAGTTAGTTGGATAGCCTTTAAATTCTGTTGTATCATATATTTGGCTTGTCTGCTACAGGCTAGTTTTATTGTGAATAAATTTGTTGTAAGTTTGTTTCATTTTTGAGATTGATGATCGTTGGTAATCAGAGATTTATGGTTACTTCATTCTAGCCGAACTTAAGAAATTATGATATAAAGCTTTGATTTGTTGAAATAATTGACTTTTTGATTACTTAAGATCTCTGGCTGATCTTGTGAGTGATATGATACTAAGTATGATACATGGGTCAATTGGATGAAAGCAGTTTATTGAATCCTTTATGAAGATCTCTTTTTCGCTTGTGTAATTGTCTAGTTCTCAGTGGTTTAGTACACTCCAGCAGCTCATGATGTGGTGTTTGATAATTTTACTACAGGCAATTTCTAATGGGTCTTAAAAAGTTTGGAAAAGGGGACTGGAGAAATATCTCCCGCAATTTTGTGACCACTAGAACACCAACTCAGGTTGCAAGTCATGCTCAAAAGTACTTCAATAGGCAGCTTACTGGAGGGAAGGATAAGAGGAGATCTAGCATTCATGATATTACTACTGTCAATTTGGAAGACACGGCATCTCCTTCTCCAGAAAATAGTAAATCTTCATCTACAAATTCTTCTACTGCTGTCGTTCAGCTGCAGCAGCAACCAAAGTTAACTAGCATAAGAAATGAGCACTTCGATTGGAAACCACCAAATGAAGGAGCAGCCATGGTTTTCAACCCAACAAATAGCAACGGGTTCATGCCCCCTTTCTGTGGGATATCTTCGTATGCACCTAAGTGGCAGGAGCAAAATCTGCTTGGTGGAACTCTTCATGGATCTCAGTTTGACGTTTACAACACGTTTTATCAGATGCAGTCAATGCAACATCAGTAATTCATAGATAATATGGAGTTCTAAGGATATTTATTTGCCAATTCTTAGTCAGTGTCAGTGATCTCAGATTACTCTGTCCATGCAATATCTTGGTTCTATGTGAATATGTCGATGAAGCGTGGAACGAGTCCATGAAGAAATCAGTTAGATTGTGCTATGATTTGCTATTGGAGAACTGGACCATTGAACCATAAGAGTAGCCTATTTACAAGAAGCTTGAGCTTTTGTTCTTGTGCACTGGTTATTTCCTTGCAGTATTTGTTGGTCATCAGAAGGCATTCTTGTATTGAGTTTGTTTGTATTATGAATATTTCCATTTACGTAAGAGCCATGTACTAGATGATCTAGATGCTGAAATGATTAAAAGTAGATGATACAGTCTCCAACCATTCTGAGTAGCTTCATGTAAATTACACAACTCCCAAGTTTGCATGGTTGATATAATAAAGGCATCTGTGAGAATAATATCATCTGGGTTGGATTATAATCTTTAGGATATTTTAGGCAAGCAGAATTTTCCTTTTTCTTTCCCCGTTAAAATCTTTGTTGGTGATGAATTTTGTGAAGCATTTGAACCAGGATCCCGCAAAACTGCATATCCATCTCTCAGTTGAAATATATAAGTTCTTTTGTAAATACCTTTGTGCAATAAAAATCAAGAATTTGTGGTTATCTGTCTTTATGATTTGCCTCAAAACTTACATTTACAGTTCATCCTAGATAAAGACCGAGATCATGATGCGCCCCCCGCCCCCTTTTTTTTTTTTTTGTTGACTGAATTGTGGCCTATGATATAGGAATCTAAACTCTTGGTATGGTTCACATTCAGAGTTCAGTGTACTGTATACGCATTCATAAAACCCAAGTGGAAGTAGTTGATTTGGACATTAGGCCAAGTCATGCGATGCTCGGGACCAATTTTGCTGAGTCACATTGCATTCTCTCTGATGACACTAGTTTAATGAATTGCTTTATTCTGATGCCTTTTTGCTAAAGTATAGTTTATACAATTGATGGCAATTAGTTGACTAAATTTGGATGCTCGAATCTTGACCAAAGTCAAGACTTGAGAGCCACTAATATAAGCATCTCATGCTTCATTCTGTCTTCTTTAATGTTGGTTCTCTTCTTGAGGATGACATATTGTGTTTTCTGTTTGTTCCCTTTTAATGAGTTAGATGGTGGGTAGGAGATCATATCGGATGCATCACTGTATGATCAAACCGAACAAATGGCGGCCTGTGTTTCCCATTCATTTGTTCACTTATCTAAGATAATTTTTTTGCCCATCAAGCCAATTAATTAAGGTTAAGGTTTCGCATAATCCTTTTACTAATCATCAACGGAATCTTGGTTTTCTGATTCTTTTAAGTTAGAACATGGTGATTAAACAAATCTTGATAGTTGCTTTGAAGTCTTGTGACCCTTTTTATTTAATGGGAGTGCTCTGCTTTTACTTGGTGGGTTTTATGGCTATAACTCTGCTTTACAAAATAAAAAAAGTCACAGGGCCTTTCTCCATCTTTTATTTTTTTTTCTTTTGTAAAGATCTGGGAATTGGCTTTAGATTCTTGCATTTGGTTGGGTAAATATTTTCGTGGATGTTCTTTCTGTCAAAAGCACTTTGATTACGAGAAATTCCGCCCAAGTGAAGTAGAGTGGAAATGGAATGAGTGATGTGACTGGTAACTAATATCTTTACATTCCCAGTGCGCAAGAATGATCTCAATTGGACTCAAAATCTGCTAACAACAGTAATTTAAAGCTTCATGTTACTCAAGTTTGGTAGCATAATCAGTGGCATTGTTTGCAGGAATTCCACTACCACTTGAAATGTTAATTGCTCAAAAACTTAATGAAAATCCATGTAAGCTCTCCACAAAATGAGTTTTTTTACTCATCTTTTTAATAACAAAACTCTGAACAAGGATCATTTGTGATTGATTTCCACAACAAAAGCAAGTGTTTTTTTTTTTTTTTCACATGTCAGCGGTGGAGTTGGACTGTTGTGATCAGTGTTCACTTATTTTCTCTGTAAATTATATATATATAAACCAAGTGATTCTGATAAATCTTTTGATCCAATCAAAATCTGGGCTGGTTCTTTCTTTTGTTTTTCTTGCTTCAAAATTGCTGGCACTAAAAATCAAGTGTAGCCCAAGCAACATTCAAACAAAAAGCCCTAGTGCCCGCCATATTGCTTTGCACATATAATTTTGGACCCACCCACTAGACAAAACTATTTAAGACAACATGGAGCAATATATATAAAGATCCTTATAACATCCTTCCTCTTCTTTCAAGCTTTATCTCCTGGTAATTGACAAAACTACCCACTTTCTTTTTAAAAAGAGTACTTTTTGCTAGTTGCATTGGAAAGCACTTTGGCTACTCTATTCTAATTTCCATCATACACTTTGGCTGATTTAAGACCACATACCTCAATTCCCACTTCGTTTTCTTTCTCTCTTTTGTTTACCAATATTCTTATTCCTCTTTGATATTGCTGCTGCTGCTTGACAACAGAAACTACGTTGAATAGTAATAAAGAAAAAACCGAAAACAAAAGAACCCATAAAAAGAATGAAAGCTCATATGGGTACTTTAATTTTTTTTTCTATGGTGCATCATTGTGGGCCATTGAGTATCTAAGAATGATCCCTTGTGGATGCTTTTGGATACTTATTCAACATAAAGGAAATACCAGAGAAGTGGAACATTTTCAAATCATTGTACCTATAATTCATCACAACCAACAAACAAACATATAAAATTTTCTAGCAGATTTTGTGTCCATTTCCAAACAAGAGAAACAAATTTACTTATCATTCATCTATAGGAAATAAAAAGTAGATGCATTAAACACACTGAGATGTTGCATCAGCTTGATAGAAATTATCCATTTTCTGCTTGGGTATTTTCAATTGAAAGCTAGCTAGTATGATGGGATTTAGCATTACACAACAAAAGTTTGATACTGTAATAGAGTTGTGATATGTTTCATTTGAGATGGGGATGTCAAGGTGCAATGTCTTTTCATGTCTTTCTTTTTCTTCATTTTTTCAGGCCCCCAACTCATAGTTCTCATTCCATCTTGCTCTATGTCAAAATAAATACCCATCTTCCTCTATTTTAAACCATTGGAAAATTCAATACAGATGAAAGAATACTAGGAATAGTTCACATCTAGAACACTATGACAACACATGGTTTTCTGCAGATTAATAAACATGAAGCAGAAAAATTTGGAGGGCAAAATCCATGTTTAACCTATCAAGTTCAAGTGTTAAACCACATTATTGCAAGCATAAAAAAGAAGTTGAAGTTTAAGTCCAACTATCAATCATTATTATTATTGAACAGCTTGAATTTTAAGGTTATGAAGCAAGTCAGTAAGTTCCTTCCTGCAATCATCGATCAATTATTTATAGTTAAGTGTGAAAAGACTAAGCAGCGCAGAACACGGCGTTTTCCAAGTCTTTATTTGTATGTCATTTAATGCTTTAAGCAATATAATTGATGCACAATCAACTGCTGAAATATGATAATGACTTGATAATATCATGCTGACATCAGTCGAATGCGATAATTCGCTGTCATTTACAGTTATTTAGACATTTTAAGCTTGAAAAGTGTTAGATAATTAAGGTTGTTATCTAGTTTATGGTAAAAACACATGCTTGCACTTGAATCTTGAACAAAATAGAGATATGAGAAACCAAAATAACAACAAATACACAAATCACAAACAGTAAAACAAAAGAAGAGATACACGCGATTTACCTTGATTCATCTAATTAACATGTTATGGTTACATCTAGCAGAGTCAATATTATTTCAATATTACCTCATCTCTCTCGTTTATAATGAAATAATTTGCCCTATGATTGCTCTCATTCATTACAAAAGAAAAATGTGTTTATATACTAGGTTTAAAAGACTAAAAACTCAATATTACAAAGATTCTTATTTCTAAGCCCAAACATGATAAGAATTTAATAATTTAAAGAAATCCTTCAATTGGACCCCCGAATGCGTCTACGTGACCCATTAACGTTGAAGTAGTCGACAACTCTAACAAATTTGAGTATTCACTAGTGAAATACTAAGTCCAAACCTAATAAAAAATTAATAACTTAAAGAAATCCTTCAGTTAGACCCTCGAATGCGTCTACGTGACCCGTTAACGTTGAAGTAATCGACAACGCAAATATGAGTATTCACTTGGGACAATCCTATTTCACCTACCAATCACTCTCCTTATCAACTTTATATCAACTTTTATTAATGCTAATTAACATCAATTGCATAATACATACATTATATTTAGGGAGAGCCTGTTAACATGTCCAGAACTGACCAAAACTTCTGTGTTTTCAGTAACTATTTCAGGCAAAGATTCAATCATCTTTTGTTCTACTGATAGAAGATAAGATCGTTTTTACTTTAACATATAACATCAACTTGGGAAATTTGATTACCACACGATATTAATCGTCTCCTGAAATGCTTGTTTTATCTACTTGCCGTGTAAGCCATCCCATTTGCAAGTGAGGTGAATTTAGAACTTCCCATTAGCATTTCAATGCTTTTAAACTTTGCTATTCATTCAATTTTCGCAGACTTTCATGAACTAAACATCAATGGAAAGATCAATATTTTAATTTGTTGTGGATGACAAAGAAGTCCAAGAAGTGACACAAACATTAATTGATGATACTCTTTGGAAATGAACTATTAATAGATGAAAATCCACAAATTACTCAGTTGCTAGTTCATTGATTGAGATTCTTTATATACTTACATCTGAAGCTTCATAGACAAATTTATTAACCTTCAGAAAACAAGGCCCAGGACTCGAGGCTCAAAGCCAATCCACTTTCGCAAATCAGACCCTCGAGACCCAAAAAACCTTAATGCTATTAAACCCGATCCTTACTCTCTTTACACACACTAAACACAAACCCAAGATATTTTTTTCACTTGATTTTCGATTCCGAAGAAGATGAAGAGCCTTGAATTTCAGTTACCGTACTGAATTTTGGTGGATACACTAATTAATTGCCTCTAGTTATCATCTAATTCTTATGTCTGTTTTTTTTCTTCTAACATTGGGGCTGCTTAAGCTAGTTTGTCCCGTACCCTTTTTTTTTTTTTTTTTTTTAAATCAAGGGTGTTTGGTCTAGTTTGTGTACACTTCAACTAATCTATTTGAATCCTAAAACTATCGATCAGATAAAAGCCTTAATGATCACCTGTATTAGTACCTAAAGAAACTCGAACACAGGAGTTTATAGAACATTTTTTTGTTTTTTTTATCATCAGACCATCTAGTGGTGGTTCTTCTGTCTAAACTTGCACATACAAATGCCACTAATAATTAGTAATTAAGATACAAATGCCATAGAGCTTTTTAGTTCTTAATTCATAAAAGTGTTCTATTTACCGTTTAAAAGACTGAGTAAATAATATAAAGTTGAAAAAAGATTTTGTTGTGATTATGAATATAATAAAAATATTCTTATTTTAAGATCGTAGCATTTTGTAATTTATTTGAGAATCAACTAAATAAGTTTTTTTTTTTCCTTTATTATATCCTATTATACCTAATAAAAGTAACATTTTAATCTCCAAAAAAAATTACCCTCAAAGGAAATGGTCAACCTTTATAACTAATATTTACATGTGTTATCTAGTTAAAGACTTAAATTACTACTAAGGATGTCTTAGATTAGATTTCAACACCTCATGGCTCGTGCTCCACAAATATGTACACACGCAATATCAGCTCAAAAGTTAACATTTTAAATATATATCTGAGGAAGACTTCATATTACATATAGTTTTAGTAATGTTATACAAATATTTTGATTAAGTAAAAAGAAAATCATGTTATTTGTGAATGTTTTGAAATAAAATATTCCAAATTTCTTATCACAAGTAATATGCTATCTGAGAATTTAGGTGAATAATATTTATAATATGTTTGTGTCACATAAGATGGACACCACTTGAAATATAGATTTAGGATTTCATTTAGAAATATAATACTACTCTTATGTTTAAATTTTGTTTTACTCAAGTCATCCACTCAAAATGCTTACAAAATTGAGATATCTCAATTGACATGATAATTTGATTCATCTTAACGCGTGAATATGATCTCAGTACAAAAAGTGCCAAAATTAAGAAATTGGCAAAACTAATAATCACGTTACATTAACAAACAGAGTACATTATCTTTATGTCAAACAATATAATTCAATCTAAAGCACACTTTCCACTAAAAGAGTACTAAATCAAGTCATAAACTTATCCTACAGATATACGACCCAATCTTCTTGATTATGCGTAGAGCTCTGAGTTGTATTCTCTATATTCTCCTTGATTATGATAGTAATGATGTCAAGCTTAGTGGACTTTTCCATATTTTTTTAAGAGAATTTGTCCTTTACGAGTCTAATAGATTCTCATTTCATCATTTATACTGTTGAAAATGATGCTAAAAATTATCATAAGTATACAACTATATGTGAACTAGTAATGATAAAAATAAAAACACATCAACTGAATAAGAGACAGAGACATGATTTACAAGCAATAGGTTATAATGACAAAGAAAATCCAAGAACCAAAGTTCAAGGCAACTCAATAGACCTGAATCATTGTAGTCGCGGAGCATTTAACACAAGTCTCAATCTCCCTAAATTGTTGCATGATCAACCTCATTACCTCCTTCAAGCTCATGGAAAGATATATATTTTTTATTTTTTATTTTTATGAATAGGTTAATATTATAAAAGAAAAAGAAAACTATATAGTATACGAGGGGCATACCCCAAGAGAAGGTCTAAAGATGATCAAAATGGATGTAACCATCTTTTTGGACATATAAGTAAAAAAGATGGGCACAATCGCCCAAAAAGACCACGCAAGCTGCACAAAACATGTGACCATAATTGTAGTCGCGGAGCATTTAACACAAGTCTCAATCTTCCTAAATTGTTACATGATCAGTCCCATTACCTCTTTCGAGCTCATGGAAATATATATATATATATTTTTTTTTTTTTTGGAAAAGGTTAATATTATAAAAGAAAAAAAAATTATACAATATACGAGGGGCATAGGTCTAAATATGATTAAAATGGATATGACCATCTTTTTGGACATACAAGTAAAAAAGATGGGCAAAGCCGCCCAAAAGGAGCACGCAGGCTGCACAAAAGAGAAGAGAGATAGGTACAAGTAGATCTGGCAAAACAGGTCTAGACGTGCGGGTGGACTCGAACCCAAGTAAATAATATAGGGTACGAGTCCATAAAATTAGGTCCCTTTTTTTGGATCCATACTCGACCTGACCTGTTTTGAAAACGGGCGAGGTGGGTACACCCGCAGGTACCTGTTTGTAATTTATTTTTTAATAAAAAAAACCAAATCTAAAAACTTGAAATCCCTAACTCACTTACATACAAACACAATTCCATGTCTCCACCATCGTCACTTCTCCAGTCTCTAGAGTCATGTCTCCACTGACCGCCGCTTGCTTAGGTAACATACACACACAAACTCAACGACATACACTGATACACACAACAAAGACTTCTCTCAATCTCAGAAGCAATTCACCAAAGCCATCAATGAAGGCATCAAAATTGAGAAAGAAAACCAAAGGTCATCAAAGGATTGAAATCAAGAAACTTGAGAATAAAAACAGTCTTGAAGTCACCTTCTCCAAGCGAAAGAACGAGATTTTCAACAAAGCTAAAGTGAGCTTTCCTTATTATGTGGTGCTCAAGTTGCCATTATCATGATGTCTTCACATAATAAACCTTTCAGTTATGGTCAGCCTAGTATTGAAGCTCTTCTTGATTGTTTTTTCTCCGGAAACAATGACCCTTTGGAATTTTTGACCAACAACGAAGCGTTTGACACGATTAAGCATGAGATCAAAAGGCTACAAGATCAGTTTGAAGAGGAAGTAAAGATTGCCAAGGAGATTAAACATCGAAACAAAACGAATGACCATGACTGGTGGGAACAACAACGTGTTGATGATATGGGGTTAGATGAAGTTGAGCGATTTGTCAAGTATTTGGAACAACTAAGAAGTAACGTGGTAGCAACGGTCAATAAAGAGGAACCAAAGGCTAATAATAATGATCTTGCAATTATTGATAAGAGTGATGGTAATCATCATGAGGCAAGGGTTGTTGACCCATTAACTGATCACAAATTTGTCAATGATATTGCACCTCTTAATTTTTTCTTTGATGATGGCAACTTCTTTGACAATATGGATATAAGTGGGTTGATTTAATCATATGTTTTAAGTGTTGAGTTTTAGAGTTGTTTTATGTTATTTTATGCCAGAAATTTTAATTGGATATTGTTGCTTCTTAGATGAATAAAACAATTTTATTCAATTAGCATAAGTGTGTTACCAACATGCAAATCTATGGCCTACTCAAGAAGTTATAATTTAAGCTTAACAAAGAGACTTTTGTGGTGAATTGAATTGAATTTGGAGTAGTTTATTGTGGGGGTATAATTGTAAAAAATGAAAACTACAGGAATTTTAGGGGTGTAACCGTCATAATTGAAAACCACTATGAACAGTGCGCAAACCCGCAGGTCAACCTGTACCTGTATAGGGTAGGGTGCGGGTCTAATATTTTGGACCCGTTTAGATCGACTCATTTTGGGCTCATACCCGACCCACCCGCCCGTTTTGCCAGGTCTAGGTATAAGCACCCTAACTGAGCAAACATGCTCAAACAAAACAAAGAAAGAGATAGGCACAGACGCTTAACTAGAGCATACAACTAGATTTTCATGGCAAGATGCTCACCATGCAAACCTAACTTGCACCCAACAAAAACAATAGGGACATTAACCTCTCCTTTAGTATAATATTACACACAAGCAGTCAACTCAACAAAAGCGTAAAACATACAAATCTCTAAACTTCGAAGCTAGGGGAGCCAATAATAAGTCAAATGAGAAGGAGATATGAACTAGTACCATCAAGGAAAATTTGATTCATCTTAACGCATGAATAGGGTTTCAATACAAAAAGTGGCAAGATTGAGAAACTGACAAAACTAAAAATCACGTTACATTAACTAACGGATTACGCTATCTTTCTGTCAAACAGTATAATTAACTCTAAAGTACACTTTCCACTAAAAGAGTACCAAGTCAAGTCATAAACTTATCCTACAGATACACAACCTAGTCTTCTTGATTCTACGTAGAGTTCTGAGTTGTATTCTTTATATTCTTTCAGGTTTTGATAGTAATGATGTCGAGCTTAGTTGAGATTTCCATATTTTTTTTAAAGAGAATTTATCCTTTATGAGTCTAATAGATTCTCGTTTCATCATTTATACTGTTGAAAAAGATGCTAAAAATTATCGAAAGTCTACAACTATATGTGAACTAGTAATGATAAAATAAAAACACCTCAACTAAATAAGAGAAAGTGACACGACTTATATGCATTAGGTTATAATGACAAACAAAATCCAAGAACCAAAGTTTAAGGCAACTTAATAGACCTGAATCATTGTAGCCGCGGAGCATTCAACACAAATCTCAATCTCCATAAACGGTTGCATGATCAATCCCATTACCTCCTCCAAGCTCATGGCAATTTTTTTATTTTTTATTTTTTATTTTTATGAATAGGTTAATATTATAAAAGAAAAAGAAAATTGTATGTATATAAGGGGCATATCCCAAGACAAGGTCTAAATCGACCAAAACGGATGTGACCATCTTTTTGGACATACAAGTTAAAAAGATGAGCATAACTGCCCAAAAGGAGCACGCGAGCTGTACAAAAGAGAAGAGATGAGTTCAAGCACCCTAACTAAGCACACAGGCTCAAACCAAACAAAGAAAGAGTAGATAGAGACGCTCAACCAAAGCACGCAACAAGATTCCTATGGCAAGATGCTCACCTCGCAAATCTAACTTGTAGCCAGTAAAAAAAGTAGGCACCTTAACCTCTCCATTCAGTATAATATTATACACAAAAAAAAAAACACAACGTCATTTTAGTGAGATTTAGAAATAAGTAGTCAATTCAACAAAAGCGTAAAACTTACAAATCTCTAAACTTCGAAGCTAGGGGAGCCAATAAGAAGTCAAATGAGAAAGAGACATGAACTAGTACCATCAAGGAAAATTTGATTCATCTTAACATGTGAATAGGGTTTCAATACAAAAAGTGGCAAGATTGAGAAATTGACGAAACTAACAATCACGTTACATTAACTAATGGATTACGTTATCCTTCTATCAAATAGTATAATTAACTCTAAAGTACACTTTCCACTAAAAGAGTACCAAGTCAAGTCATAAACTTATCCTACAGATACACGACCCAATCTTATTGATTCTACATAGAGCTCCGAGTTGTATTCTCTATATTCTCCTAGATTCTGATAGTAGTGATGTCGAGCTTAGTTGAGATTTCCATATTTTTTTTAAAGAAAATTTATCCTTTATGAGTCTAATAGATTCTCATTTCATCGTTTATATTGTTGAAAAAGACGCTAAAAATTATTGAAACTCTACAACTATATGTGAACTAGTAATAATAAAAATAAGAACACCTCAACTAAATAAGTTACAGAGACATGGTTTACATGCGTTAGGTTATAATGACAAACAAAATACAAGAACCAAAGTTCAAGGCAACTCAATATACCTGAATCATTGTAATCGAGGAGCATTCGACACAAGTCTTAATCTCCCTAAACTTTTGCATTATCAGTCCCATGACCTCGTCTAGGCTCATGGAAAGATTCTCATCGCAAATCTAACTTGCACCCAGTAACAATAATAGGCACCTTAACCTCTTCATTCAGTATAATATTATGCACAATAAAGCATAGTGTCATTTTAGTGAGATTTAGAAATAAGCAGTCAACTCAACAAAAGCGTAAAGCATACAAACCTCTAAACTTCGAAGATGGGGGAGCCAAAAAGAAATCAAATGAGAAGGAGACATAAGCTGATTACATGCATATCTTAAAACCACATCATCAAGCTTCTTCAATTCTTCATTAATTTTACCTTCATTCTCCAAGCTAAATTTGAACATTCATAATGCACAAAAATCAGCATACTTTATGCTGCGCACGATGAGGCAATGCATATTTGTGCCTAAGTGGGGGAATCTTAGGCGTGAAATTCTCAAGGAGTGTCATGACTCCAAATGGGTGAGACATCAAGGCATGCATCGCACCGTTGTAGTGGATGACTCATATTATTGGCCACAAAGGCGGGATGATATGGAGACATACAAAGACTTGTCTAGTGTGCCAACAAGACAAGATTGAGCAACAAAAGTCATGATGTTTGTTGGAGCCACTCCCCATATTGGAAAGACCGTGGGAAAGTCTTTCCATGGTCTTTATTACTTGCCTTCCAAATCTAAATGATATGGCACTATCATTGTTGTCATAAATCGTTTCACTAAATATGCCACTTTCATTTCCACATCATCATCCTTTACAATGGAGGAAACTACATGTCTCTTTTTCAAGAATGTGGTTAACTATTGGGGGCTTCCAAAGACCATTGTGAGCAATAGAGATGTGTGCTTCATAAGGAAGTTTTGGTTGAAACTCTTCAAACTTTTGGGTTCGGAGCTTCCATAATTCACAAGCTTTCACCCAAAGACGAATGGGAAAACCGAGAGAGTGAATGTTTTATTGGAGATGTACTTAAGGCACTTTGTGAGTGCCAACCAAAGGGATTCGGCAAAGTTGCTAGACATAGCCTAATTTTCGTACAATTGACAGCGTTCAGAGTCTACGGGTCAAAGTCCCTTCGAGTTAGCAACCGGGCAACAACCTTTGACTTCTAACACCTTGACGGCTTATATAGGGAGTTGCCCATCAGCCTT
The DNA here is from genome assembly GCF_008641045.1 of Pistacia vera. Taxonomy (NCBI): domain Eukaryota; kingdom Viridiplantae; phylum Streptophyta; class Magnoliopsida; order Sapindales; family Anacardiaceae; genus Pistacia; species Pistacia vera. The sequence continues at coordinate 32,376 of NW_022195049.1, read as the reverse complement.
TAAATTCGCTAAGAATTAGCAAAACCAATGGGAGCTAGCACGCATATACTTAAACAAGGCAGCCAAGAAGATGAAGAAATGGGCAAAGTCAAAGATGCGACACGTGGAGTTCCAAACGAGAGATCTTGTCATGGTCAATCTGCTTCTCATACAACATAAGTCTTTATGCTCGTTACACAAGGGTCTCCTAAGGAAGTATGAAGGGCCATTTCTTGGCCTCAAGAGAATAGGCAAGACGTCTTATCGCTTAGAGCTTCCACCAAAGATGAGATTCATCTGGTTTTCCATGTGAGCCACTTAAAGTCATACCATTCGGATGCAGAAGACCCTACCCGAGGGGAGTCGAGTAAAGCACCATCAATCACTTCTACTTCATTTCATAAAGAGGTAGAATCCATACTGGTAGACCTTGAAGTAAAGAGTTGTGAGCCAAAATACCGGGAGTACTTCATCAAATGGAAAGTCTTGCCCGAAAATGAATCTAGCTGGGATTCTGAGGACTTATTGTGGCAATTTAGGGACCACATCAACCGCTATGTGGAGTAAGCTACTAGAATGTCTCCAAATTAAGTAGGGGAGGATATCACAAGCTGTTTGAAAGGCAAGACCCGATTGGCCCAAAAAACTCAAATTTCTTCTAGATATGCAACTTGCATGGCAAGATACATAGCAACTTGCGCATGCCAACTAGGGAGGACTAGCCTATAAATAAGGACATTCACCCTCACTTGTAAATTATTCACCACATTCACCAAGTCACCACATATCTTGTAAAGATACTCAATATACTTTTAAGCTTTTTCTTTACACCTTCTCTACATTTCTCCCTTGCTTTTTATTATTTAAGGCTTTAGCTTGAGTTAGGCTGAACTAGTATTCATCCATCACATAGATTTGATATAACTTAGTCTGTGACACCAAGTAGTCTCAAGGCACCCTTTTTTGATGAAAAGAGCATGGAGAAAGAGGAACCCTTTAAGGGTAACTCACAGGTCATTGACTCCCTCTAGTTGCTTCTCTTGTAACACCTTTTCACTGCCATTATTTCAGTAGGGTGCAATTGAGCATTGAAGCATTTAACTTGGCGTCATCCATGTATTGGTCACAAATAATAAATATCCTTTTCAATGCCCTAGCAAATCGTTATTTTAGACCTCATGAATCATGATCAAACAATGGACCTATTGGATAACCTTCTGAGCGTGATAAAAAACATCATGGACCTACCATCAAAGAAAATTTAATTCATCTTAACGCGTGAATAGGATCTTAATACAATAAGTGACAAGATTAAGAAACTGACAAAACTAATAATCCCATTACATTATTAAACGAATTATGTTATCATTCTGTCAAACGATATAATTCACTCTAAAGTAAACTTTTCACTAAAAGTTTTAGTGTAAACAATAAACTTTACCCTATTTGTATTTTTAAGAAATATCATAGTTGAACAGAAATCATTTATACACGGAATTTTTTTACACATTTCAATTTAGATTGAAATTACTTATATTTAGTAATTAATATTAAACCAATGTTATAATACAAATTTGTTAACTAATTGAACGCACCTATCTCCATATGATCTCAATATATTTGAAGACAAACAAACAAACCCACCCTAAAACCTGAAACCTGAAACCCCTTTACTCTGCAGGCTTTTACTTGTCAACAAAAATGGAGGAAACCAATACAACAATTCACATTTCTAAGAAATAATTAAACATCTAAAATTGGTTATGGTAATCAGTAAGATAATGAGTCATTTATGAGATCTTCATTTTCCAAGAAAAATCGAAATCGAAATATTGCACAAAAATTGTGACCAAAGATCACTGAAGTTTCAAGTTTGTATTTGTCTAGTAATTTTAGATGTGTATAAGGTTTGCATTAAATATCTTACGTAGATCGAGATATTATTATTATTATTATCACTTTTTTCATATCGGTGAACTAATTAATTCCTTAAATTTTTTAAAATAAAAGAGTTTATAGAAGGCATTTGTCTTTACAATAATATTACTTTTCTAAAATTTATTTCAAATTTTATCTTTCAAGTGATATGTCTTTATATAAGATCTTAATATATAAAATGATGATGTATTAAATGATATAGTAATGTTCGATGGTGCATCATTGAGATGAATAGTATTACTATTATGATCTTCATTTGCTTAATTCTATATTTATCAAAATAATCGTTTAAAAATAAGAATTTTGTAAGATACATATATATATATATATATATATATATAACTCAGTAACTATTTCATTGAATAGATTCGTTACATGTGAAGCTTCAGAAAACAAGGCCCAGGACTCGAGGCTCAAAGCCAATCCACTATCGCAAATCAGCCCCTCGAGACCCAAAGCACTAAGCCGATTCTTACTCCCTTTACACACACGAAACACAAACCCAAGAAATTTTTTTGTCTTGATTTTCGATTCCGAAGAAGATGAACAGCCTTGAATTTCAGTTAGCATACTGAATTTTGGAGGATATACTAATTAATTGCCTCTAATTCTTCTGTCTGAACTTGCAATGACACCCTTTACACATACAAATGCCACTAATAATTAGTAATTAAGATACAAATATAAGAGAATCAACTAAATAAGTATTTTATTTTATTTTTTATTTTATATATAGATTTCTTTATTATATCCTATTATACCTAAATAATAGTAACATTTTAATCTCCAAAAAAAAAAAAATTTACCCTGAAAAGAAATGGTCAACCTGTATAATTAATACTTACATGTATTATCTAGTTAAAGTTACTACTGAGGAAGTCTAGATTCATTAGATTTCGACACCTCGTCCTCCACAGATATGTACAAATTCAAGATCAGCTCAAAAGTTAATATTTTAAATATATATCTGAATGACTATTATATATAGTTTATACGAATCTTTCGATTAAGAGAAAAGAAAATCATGTTATTTGTCTTTAATCCCACATGCAATGTACAGGTCTATTTCTAATCATCATAAGAGGCGGTGATGTGACCTATTACACAGGATATTTAATCGTGTAGCACCAAGTTAGTGACATTTTTGCTCAATAATATATAAAATTTTGCTGCGTGGTCTTGACCATTTAGAGATTTTAGAATATTTAAAAAAGGACAAGCGCACTTTAATCAAGATCCCCAGGTCCTAATCTGTACAGATGATCGTGCGATTATTGGCAAAAGAAATATCTTTGTTTATGTTCGATTATCTCAGTCAATACTTTGTATACTGAACTTTCATTCAATTCACTTATTTATTTTCGTGATGTTCGTGTGATTCAATGATTTAAGTCAGTTTTTTTGTGCAAACGTACGTATTTTGCCTGTAATTGATCCATTGGTTAGCCAGTAGCTGTCTATTACCGATGACTTTGCTTCTGATCATTTTCCACATTTATATATGAGAACTCTTATCTTGGTCTTCGCATTCACAGTACTACGATTTTGTCCTGGCTAGAAGACTAAATATAGAACAAAAAACTCAATCACCTATTGCAGAAAGTGACTTCATTGCACAGCGAAGAAGTGATATAAGCATATAGAAAGCAAAACACCAGCCGCCTTGTGGCTAAAACACAAGTGATGGGTTACCAGTTCTACCTATACAGCGCACATAGATTGACCCAATTATTATAGAGTTAACGACTTTTTTCCACCCAAATAATATTTTAATGATGCTTTCTCACATACGAACTTTTAAAACATCATTTTACTACCCAAATTTATATTTTGATGACAAACAGAAAACAAACTCGATTTAAACTATTAAGACTTTTGAAGATGAGAGGTCGATGAGTCTTTTGATGATAGAAGATTGAATTTTAGTAGTTGTGATTGATCAGATTTTAACTTAGGAGGGATGGTTGTGCAAACCCTAATCGTTCAATTGTCCGCGATTAACAGGGTCAACGAGAGTAGGGTTTGAAGAGTTTTGGTGAGTGATAGTCAGGAAAGAAAATGGTGATAGTATAGGATCGCAATGATACCGGAATTAGAAACAGAATATAAATTTAGATTTGTAGAGTGGTATTTTTAAAAGTTAATAAGTGGGAAAGTGTCATTAAGCCATTATTTGAGTGGGAAAAAATCTTTTACTCAATTATTATAATAATATTTCTGATGATCAACAAATATAAATCATGGAAAAATTGTACTTACATGTCATGAAAATGAAATGGAGGGCTAAGACCCTTATCCAAATGATGTGCCATTGCCATATAGTGGAGAAGAAAAAGACAACGCTAATTGTCCTCTACGATCAAACCAGAAAACATTACTGAGACATGGATGGCTAGTTTTAACATATTCCCATTGGGGATTGTCGGATTAAACCCAATAGGACATCAAGTCCTAGGACAAAAGTGTGAAGATCAATCAGAAAATTGTTTGAAACACATGCGTATATATATATGCCAAACTGAAAGTGGCCTAATTTGTTGCCTGTTGGAATAGAAATGGTGGCGCTAGAGAAGGACGTGGCCAACTTTCAAACCATAAAATGGAGGTGGTGAAACATTGCTTAGCTAGTTGCTTCCAATCATGCACACCCTTGTCAATGGATCTAATTAATAATGCACATGTAGCCAGCTTGTCACTTGCTGATTATATGTGGAGAGATGAGATCGATGGAGAGCATGGCTGCAATATCATCAGTCAACAAATTGATGAAAATTAATGGTAAATTCATGAATTGTTGTGTCAACTTTTCTATACTTTAGCTCTTTGTTTCGGAGCCATTGAATTTGAACGTGGTAGTGAGAATTCAGAGAGTATGGTCGTAGTTGCATTCTTGTCTATACTCAATGGACTGGAAAATTCATAACCCCGCCCCCACATTCCACTGCTCATGACAATTGAAAGTGAAATTGCTTTGGAGGTTTCAGGGAAATACCCTTCTCTTCTGTCACAATCATCCCCCTCACAATAAATGTAAATAACTGTTTTCACTTTCTAATTCTGTATCAACAACTTTATTCAACTTCCCATATGAATTGGTAAAGAAGAATCCTCGTTTTGTATGGAATATTTATCACTATTTTCTTCAAATAAGATATGTTAGATCTCTAATAGTGTAATGAATTATGAGGGCATGCATCAGCAACTACTGGGGATGATTGTTGGAGACGAAGACATACTTTGAAAATTATGCTGATTAAAATAAAGGTATATAGTCCATCCAACAAGAAGCAGAAATATTATTAATTAATTATTGTGGACTGGTATTAATTAATTATTGTTGATTTCTTAAATGTTCTGCCTGTTAGAGGGTGATGATTTAAATACATGCACCATGGACTAACAAAATCATTAGGATTCCAATAATTAAGTGGTGATTACTAAAAAGATTAAACCATTGGAGAGCAGGATTAGTGGGAAATTATAGCACTAGATTGTCAAAAGGGGTTAACCAAACACATTATCGTTTTGCTGCCAAAAGTAATTTATCTTTTGTTGGCATTCTCTTTTGTCTCCTATTCTTCAGGCCAGACGGATAATTGAAAATCTTCATGGCCTTAGCTTTAGCTTTACAAGTTGACAAGAGAACACATATGAAACGAAAGGAACATACATGAAACGAAAGGACGTACGATATTTTTAATTCGTTATATACTTGTTTATATCTCCCTGTAATTAACAAGCGGCGCCTTCTTTTGATAAAGACTCAAAACCCATCATATAATTTCTTAAAAAAAATCAGTGAAATAATTCAACTTAAAATTCAATTAAAGAGGTTCCTTCTGTCGAACTTTATCACCAAAAAATTTAAAAAAAAAAAAAAAAAGAAAGAAGAAGAAGAAGAAAACACATAGAGAGAACTGTGGGCAGTCTTTATCAAATGGCAATTAAATTCAGAAAACCAGTCGACAAGGATACGTTACATATAACGAATATTTGTTAAAATAAGAAGGAAGAGTACGTAGTACTAGTAGATGATTAGAAGGAATTTGGGATATGCCAGAGAGAGGTGGACCTAATGGGTGGCCCCATGTTCGGCTTTTTAAAACCTCGTCAACCATTAATTGGTCCTAGATGCATGAATGTAAAATTAATATTACGTTTGACCCCTGCCCTTTTGATTTGTCTGCAGGCAGGAGCAGAAAAAAAAAAAAATCATGCAGGAAAAATATGTACAAAGCAATCTAAAGTAGGCCGGTGGCTGTAGATTTGCTTAACTTATACCGAAAAAAAATGAAGCAAGGACAGTGAATTGAAAGGTTCATGATTGAAGGTTTTACCAATTTAGTGCGACATCACATGCTTGAGCATGAGAATGAGCTCTTCAACAGTACTTGAATTAGGTTTCTGTTTGATGAAGAACCCTACTTTTGTGGGTGTGGAAAAATCTGTGGCTGGATATGGTATTAATGGTGGAAATAGAAAGTTCCTTTTTGGGTGAATGCATGAATAATAGGTTTATACCACTTTCTATGTTTTGGCACGCGGAGTGTTTCGATGTTTCGATATTTCGGTATAATAATTGGACGTGCTTTTGAAAAAGTAACTTTCTTTTTAACAGTGAGAAGTATTTAGAGCAAGTGCTTCCGTGTTAATCTTCTACTAAGATAAACCCTTATCATGATGTAATACTTAACTGTAAAAACATTTCCAAATCATCCCCATCGAAACGCATTCGTGTAAAGTTTCCATAATTCCCCAGATTGCAGAACCAATTAATATTGTCTCATTCAATCAAATTCTCCGGATTCCTCTTGACATCTCTGAAACCAATATTGGATCAATTGCTCACCAAGATTTCTCTGTCATGTATCTTCAGTGTCTCAGATTTATCTTGAAGGTACCATTTATTTGGTTTTTCTTCTTTTCATTGGCCGGCTCACCCTCCAAGGACCAGATATATTAAAAATAATTTCCCTCTCCTTGCTTATAAATTTCTATATTCTATTCAGCGTTTCCTATTTCTTTGTTCTTTTTGGGATTTTTTTTTTATTATTTACTAATTCACCTCGTAAAAGGAATAGTTTTCTCACATTAAACGATGTGTCTTATGCTAAGAGAACACTGTTGCACACAACATAATTAACGGACATAAAACGACAAGTCACATTTTAACTTGTACAAAGATAGACAAATCGTCCTTTACAGTAAACAATGAACGACAATCACGAGTCGTCCTTTATTACCTTTTACAATCATAAACGTAGACTTATTGGACTCCTGATTCACATTTGTCTAGTACACAAGGTTCTACTGTACTTATGGAAGGCTATTAGATAGGCTGGTCGGTGAAGGTTTTCCTACCAAGTAATAAAATCAAGAAAGCAAGTGATGAATTTGTGGTGCTCGGAGAAGTAATTTTCTGGTTCGTTTGAATGCATATTTGACAGGTGAGTTATCTTATGCCACACATAGTTAGTGGGTCATGAAGATATCTGTATCTGCTGCAGCAGGATATGCTATCAATAGTGGATATAGAAAAATTTTCTTTGTGTTATCTCTCTGTTGCTCCGTAAACACCCTAAATTTGCACATGGGGAGATATATGTATCATGTATGATTCAAAATTTCCTTCAAGTCTTTATCAAGCCGGACATATGCATGTCATTTATTTTGAGGAATATACCGGATTATATAATACTACAACAAATTTTTAATTTCGGGACGAATTTAGTTTAGTCCAGATTGGTCATTTTAGGGGACAAAATTATAGTTTCGTCACAAAATGCTTAGCATTCAATTTCCCCCTGCCAACAGTGTCATTTGGAGGGGAGGATGAAATAATATGGAGGGAAATCATTATGGGACGAAATTTATTATTTTTGAACAAAAAATTTTGTAGCTAAAAACCTTCTTTTTCTGGGACGAAATTTTTTCTTTAATTGTACAAAATTTAGAAAACTTATTAGGGATGAAATATGATTTTGTCCTCGATTGTGAAAAAACATTTTTAGGAACAAAATTTATTATTTTTTGACAAAAAAAATTGTTGCTAAAAACCTTTTCTTTTGGGACGAATTTTTTTGTCTCTAACGGTACAAAATTTAGAAAATTTATTAGGGACGAAATATGATTTTGCCTTAAATTGTGAAAAATACATTTTTAGGGACGAAATTTGGAACTACAACAAATTTTTAATTTAGGGACGAAATATGATTTTGTTTTTCCATGGGCATTACCCTTTGGTAATGTGGCTTTGGGGACGACTTTGTCTATCGTCCCGCATTACTTTTTAGGACGAATTTTCTATCACTTTCTGTGACGAAAATTTTTGTTCGTAAATTTTAAATTTCTTATAGTATAAGTTGAGATTCCAACATTTAATTAGGATCATCTTCAACAGAAATTCTACTAAGTTTTGAATGATCTTGTTGTTGTGTGTGATTTTTCCATCAAGCTCAAAGAATTGCGAGGTAATAGCTCGATCCAGAATCAATCTGACTCTATCGATTGTCCAACCCAACATAAGCTTGTCGAGTTATAAGCTCGACCTAGCACAAGCTAATCGCGACCAATCCTTGCAGTCATTCAACCAACTCACAGATAAGTTCAGATCCCGAATATCTTGGGAATGATCATATCGATAGTAATCTTTATGCAATCATAGCGCCCAATCACGAGAATATCAGAGTTGTATTTCGAACTTAATTGTAATCCCATTATTTTCACTATTTTCTTTGTACAAACTCTGTATATAAACCCCTTTTAACGATGAGGGAGGGGTTAGAAAGCATTTCAAGGATTGTCATTGTAACTCTCACAGCAAATACAAAAACAGTGGACACAGGCTCAAAAGTTCATCTCGCCGAACCACTTTAAAAATCTCTTTGTCATTTACTTTACTGCACTTTATTATTGTTCACTCTGGTTACTTGTAATCATGCACACATCAGTTCCGATCTTATCAAAGTCGATCGGATCACTCTAGTTAGTGCAAAATCTTGTATCAACATTTTGGTGCTAGAAGGAGGGCATCCGTCAAAATCTCACAAATTCTGGCAAACAACCTGAATGATTTAATCGGTCTAGGCCCACAATGGTGCGTACAAGATCAAAAACCACCACCGAAAACCACGACAATGTGGAGACCACCCACCAAGAGGTGCAACAAGACACTGCTGAGCATCGACCACTAGTGTCGTCGGCTTAACAGACCGCGAATAACCAGGGAGCAGAGACGTCAAACACTGAGAATGGCCAACTGGTGGAAATGATCAGAACAATGATTGCACAGGTGGTGCAATAGAACGTGGATAAGATGAGAAATAAACAACCAACCACACAAAACCTCGACCAGCCACGCTTCACTGATGTCACCCCGACAGATCAGAATTTGGCTGGTGACCAATCTGGCTCATCACCATGGGGCGACTGACACCCTCGACATCACAGAATACATTCTGCTCACGAGCGTGAGTCCCATAGGCAAACTAACCCTGAGAGGCGACCAGGAAAACAACCAATAGGGGAAAGCGAAGGTAATGATCTCCAACGAGACACTTAACCTACTCCGTGATATCCCTAACATTAGTGTACTGGTCTTAACCCACACCCAAGGCAAGCTTGATCCTCGCAAGCTCACGAGATGAGTCATGTGTGCCAATCTAGAAAATGATCGACATTTCAGTTATAATCGACGTCGCAAGCAACACACTGATGAGCATGATGTCACTTATCAACCTAGCCATTATGACTCAACTTCGTGCATCAATGCCCATAATGGAGGAGTCTCACAAGCAATTGATTTACGAACTCACCTGCTTTAGGTAAGGCTGAACAGAGCTAGCCAAGGCAATCACAATGAAGACTTAGATCAAGTGCAGAAAATGCTCGACAACCTAAGAGCCCGCTAGAACATTGTGGCTAAAGAAATAGTGAGCTCTCCCTTTACAAAAGAAGTTCGTTAGGCCTTGCTCCCACAAAGGTTTAGGGTGCTAGAAATTAAGTTAGATGGGAAAGGAGATCCTAGAGACCACCTCGACACTTTCAATGACTTGATAGAACTACATCAGGTCTGTGACTTGGCAAAGTGTCACTGCTTCGCTGTCACATTGGTAGGGGATGCCAAGAGGTGGTACAACAGACTCAAGGCGAACTTTATCAATTCTTGGCAACAATTCTTCTCATTGTACTTGTAGCAATCCAAGCGAGGAGGCAGTTTGCAATGCCTCTCGGCTACTTGAGCAACATTCATCAGGAAAGAGATGAAACACTGGTCTCGTATTAACGAGATTCAAGAACGAGCAACCAAAGGTCGCGGACGCGCCCAAAGAGTCAATCCAGACTTTTCTAATTGCAAGCATCAGGTTGCAAATGAAGTTGTGGAAAGAGCTCCAAAGTGAGGATCACGTGAGCTTGGCAAAGTTTTACCAGATTGTTGCAAAAAACTAGTGAGTAGAAAGCTCGCTGGCAACCCTAGCAAGAAGCTTGCCGTGAAAAACCCCGAATAGGCGACAAGATTGTCCATCAGACAAGCGGAGGGGCCAAGACCACAATGATAGAGACCAAAACAGGTCCAAAAAAAAGACAGAGAACAGATAACCGTGGGGACAGATAGCTTTTCCCGCAATATGTAGAATACACCCCTCCCCCCCCCCAACCTCCCCCCCGCAAGACATTGCCTACATATACAAAGTCTCCTGTGAGGCTAAAGGACTACCCGCTCCAGAGAGAATGAGGAGGGCTCTAAGAAAAAGAGATCGGCAAAAATATTGCCGATACCACCAGGACATCGAGCACAATGCCAATGAGTATCAGGCCTTAAAAGATGTCATCAAAGACCTGATACAAAAGAGCCACCTAAAGGAATTTGTAAAAAAGGCATTAGCTCATGAAAATGTTGGCGAGCAAAATAACTAGGTTTAGCAAGCCCCGGCTAACGCCAACAATGAAGCCCTGGTAGGCATGATCTACAAGGGGCTCGACATAACGTGAAGCTTAAGGCGCGCTCGCGAGCAATATGCTCGAGAGGCCAGAACATACTCGATCCCCCGGGTAATGAGCTATGAACAAAAGCCATCGAAACGGCCCAAACAAGAGAGCGAGGTGGTAGGATTCACGGTCAAAGAATGTGAAGAATCATCTCGCTATAATCATGATGCGATCGTAATCACAACCAAGATCAGTAATGCCATAGTATTGAGGGCGATTGTTGATAATAGAAGTGCAGCAAACATCATTTTCTTGGAAGCTACCGAGAAATGAGGTTCACGGAGAGAGACTTGAGGGCGTGTCCATCACCGTTCTATGGGTTCACCAAGGACAGCCTGGTCCCCAAGGAAATGATCGACCTTCCAATGACTATGGGGGCACAGCCCAAAATTAGGACGGTGATAGTTGAATTTTTAGTGGTAGACTGCTCGACCACATATAATGTCATCCTTGGAAGATCGATCTTGGATGATTTGAGCATAGTCACTTATGTGCGCTATCAAGCAATGAGGCTCAACTCTCGGGGGAGTTGCGACGATCAAAAGATGCAGAAAGGAATCTTGGGTATGTTACAACCGAGCTGTAAATGCTACACTAAAATGGCCCCTCCTGAGGACAATGGTCATTACAGAATCTAAGCCACACCTCGTACCTCTCGAGGATACTATAGATCCTCGTATCCATAAAGAGGAGCCTACAGCACGGCCAACAGAAGAGCTGCGAGAAATATGCGTAAGCGAGGAAGATCCAACTCGCATACTGAAAGTCGATAGCAGTCTGAGCAAAGAAATGGTTGATTATCTAGTGAGATTTTTTAAGAAAAACCTAGACATGTTCGCGTGGGTGCATGCAGATATGGTAGGGATTATCCCCGAGGTAATGTGTCACAAATTGAACATTGACCCAACAGCTCGACCAATAACACAGAAGAGAAGATCTATGGATGTAGAGTACCCTAAAGCTCTCAAATATGAAGTTAACAAACTCCTGAACATTAACTTCATCAGAGAAGTGAAGTACTCGGACTGGCTTGCCAACCCAGTCTTGGTTAAGAAGTCGAATGGCAAGTGACAGACTTGTGTCGACTTCACAGATTTAAATAAAGCCTATCCCAAGGATAGTATTCTGTTTCCCCGGATCGACCAGTTAGTAGATGCGACAGTTGGAAACGCACTACTTAGTTTCATGGATGCATACTTGGAATATAACCAAATCCCGATGTATCAGCCTGATAAATAACATACCTCCTTCATTACTAACTAGGGGATTTATTGTTACAGGGTTATACCATTTGGCCTAAAGAATGCTGGGGCGACCTACCAGCGCTTGGTGAACCAGATGTTCACCGACCAAATTGGCAAAACTATGGAGGTGTACATTGACAACATGCTCGTCAAGTCAAAGGTTGTTGAAATCTACATTGAGCACTTGGGGGAAATGTTTAACATCCTCAAAAAATACAAAATGAAACTTAATCCTCTAAGTGTGCTTTCAGAGTAAGCTCGGGAAAGTTCCTGGGGTTTCTCATAAATTAGCGAGGTATTGAAATCAACCTAGAAAAGACTCAAGCTCTTCTAGACATGAAAAGCCCGACCAGCATAAAGCAGGTATAGAGCTTGATAAGACATGTGGCCACACTAAACAGGTTTGTTTCTTCAGCCACAGATAGGTGCTTACCATTCTTTGAGACCTTGAAGGAGAAGAAATGTTTCAAGTGGATGGAGAAGTGTGAGAAAGCCTTCCAGGAACTGAAGAAACATTTGGGACAGTCTCATTTATTATCAAAGCCTATCCAAGGTGAGCTACTATTGTTATATTTATTGGTATCAAAGTCCGCCATCAACGCAACTTTGGTATGCGAAAAAGGGGGAGTGTAGTGACCAGTGTACTATATGAGCAAAAGACTGCTCGATGCAGAGACAAGATACCCCAAAATGGAGAAGCTCGTCTATGCCATTGTCATTGCTACTAGGAACCTATGACCTTGTTTTCAGGCGTACTCCATTCATGTGCTAACAAACTTTTCGTTGAGGAAGATAATGTAAAAGCCCGAGGCATCGGACATATTGATCCAGTGGACGATAGAAATGAGTTAGCATGATATCAAGTATATCCCGAGAACGACAATCAAAGGTCAGACTTTGGCAAACTTCATATCGGAATCCTCTTATCAGCCAAAAGGGGAAATAAGCTTGCCAGAGGCAAGCATCTCAGTGGAAAGTGAATAATAGAAGCCAAAGCTCGACAACCTATGGCAGTGGACTCTATATGTAGATAGATCCTCAAATAAGAAGTGGGCAAGAGCGGGGCTTTTACTCGAAAGTCTCAAAGGAAACCTGGTCAGAGCCACAATAAGGTTCGGGTTCGCCACCTCCAACAACAAAGCTAAGTACGAGGCATTGCTTGCGGGGATCTGCCTCGCCAAGGAAATAGAGGCAGAGTCCATCAAGATTTATAGTGATTCCCATCTCATAATCCACTAGATTACTGGGAAGAATCGGGCGAAGGAGGACAGAATGGCATCCTACCTCCAATTGGTAAAGTTCAAGCTTGAGTAGTTCAGATCCTTCCCAGTTCTTTAGATCCCAAAAGAGAGGAATTCAATGGCCGATGCTCTAACCTACCTAGCCTATGCAATGAGCCAAGAGAAAACTAATTCGATACCAGTCAAGTTTCTCTCAAGTCTAAGCATCTCCACTCCACAAGAATCAGTCTTAGCGACAAGTCGGAGATACAACTGGATGGATGCAATTATTGCCTACCTAAGGGATGGAACATTGCCTGAAGGGAGAAATGAAGCCAGAATGCACCGCGCAAAATTAGTTCAATACACGCTCATCAATGACAAGTTGTATAAGCGAGGGTTCAATTCACCATTATTGCGATGTGTTGACCATGAGGATGCAAATTATGTTCTGAGAGAGATCCATGAGGGCATTTATGGGATCCATGCAAAAGGCAGATCTCTAGCATACAAAGTGCTTCATCAGAGTTAATACTGGCCAACAGTTTTTGACAATGCAACAGACTATGTGTGCAGATACGACAAATGCCAAAGGTTCGCAGATGTTCCACAAGCTCCGCCCCAAGAGTTAACTACTTTGACAAGCCCTTTACCGTTCGCAATCTGGGGCATCAACCTGATAAGCCCTTTGCTTGAAGGAAAATGAGGTATTAAGTTCATAGTGGTTGTTGTGGACTACTTCATCAAGTGGGCAGAAGCTGAGCCTTTAGCCACCATCACGTCAAACAAGCTAAAGGATTCCATCTACAAAAATATCATTTGTAGGTTTGAAATCCCCCACACTATAATAACTGATAATGGAAAACATTCGACGGTGAAGACTTCAGATCTTTTTGCAAACAACTTAGTATTAAGAAGAGTTTCACTGTTGTTTATCAGCCTCAAGCCAACAGCTAAGTAGAGGCCATAAACAAAGTTATCAAGCTCACCATAAAGAAGAAGCTCGATACCTTAAAGGGAAGATAGGTCGAAGAATTGCCCGAGGCCTTGTGGTCTTACAGAACGACAGCCAAAAGCTTGATAAGAGAAAACTCGTTCTCTCTATCATATGGGTGTGAAGCGATAGCCCTAGTTGAAGTGGGGATTAGTTCGTTTTGAAGGGAAGTTTTCAAGAAGAAACAAACGAAGATTTTCTCCGCCTAAGACTAGACCTAATTGAAGAACATCGGGCCAAGTCTTAGTTAAGGCTTGCCTCGTATCAACAACGAGTCAGACGATACTTTAACACCAAAGTCAAGAATAGGGACTTTGAAGTGGGGGACCTAGTCTTCAAAAAAGTTGTCCAAGATACTCAAAACCCAAACTTGGGCCCAAATGGGAAGGTCCATTCAAGATCTCCGAAAAGCTCGCACCAGGAACCTTTTACCTAAAACGCCTTCACAGTGAAGCAATACTGCGAGCCTAGAACACCGAGTATCTGTAAAGGTATTACCAATAAGTAGCTCAAGTTCTACTCATGTTTAATTTTCTTTCAATCATTTCTATAAGGTCGTTTACAACAAAAATGTTCTATCAATAAAAGATGTACTATTCATAACTTTTCTTTGTTTGCCATTTTTATTTATTTGTTATTTAGCTTTTATCATTCATTGCTTCAAAAATCACGACTTATGCAATCGCATCTAAGAAACTTAAAGTCAAGAGTTCGAAAAAATGCATCTTATCTCAATAAGCCACGCCAAAATCCAACTCATTAAGGGTGGAATAGCCCAAATCGACGAAGTTACACTTGGAAAAATTAAAGTAAAACACATCGAGGGAAATCAGCCATAAGCCGACGACCAAAACTCGAGATGGACAATTAATCCAAAGTCGGAGTTGTCGCATAAGATGTCCTCGCATATATTTGAAAAGTTCCTCAAGAAGCGAGCTATGTATAACTTGGAGCAAAATTTGAATTTTTATGATAAGTCTGATTAAGATGATTGAAACGACTCTGAAAAATTTAAAAAAAAAAAAAATTGCTTGACAGAGACATGCAAAAATATCCTCCATTCATTACAAGGTTTGATTACAAACTTAAAAAAAAAAAAAAAAAAAAAAAAAAAAAAAAAAAAAAAAGATATAAAAATTTTTCTTAAGCAGGTGGAGGAGCAGGGGCCTCATCATCAACTAGACCATGAAGCTCATTGCCAACTGGGATAGATGGTTCTTTGAAGGTAGGAGTGATGGCGACCTATTCGGGGTTGGGAGCTGTCATATCTTTTGGAGCCTTTCCCGAAGGAAGATCGGCAACAATGGGGGGAAGTGTAGCCAGAGGAGCCGGATCCTTGACCTCTTGCTTAAGGCCAATCTCCTCCTCACCTTCCTCGACTTCCTCTTGGCCCTTACCATCAAGCTCAAAATCATCCGAGTACATATAGGCCATTCTCGGAGCTTCAGTCCTCATCCTATCGACCTCTTTTTGATAAGCTCATGAAAGAATGGAGAAGTCGATCAAGAGGTGAGCTTCTCACAATTTTTGCACAAGAAAGACCGACGTCTCCTAAGCTCGATTGGTGATGGCTTCATTCAGCTCCTTGATTTGAAGCTCGAGTTGTTCAGTCTTAGCCTCAGCATTTCATCGACCTTCTACTTCTTGTGCAAGGTTGAGAGAGGCCTATTTGAACTTTGCCTCCCAATCCAAGTCAGTTTTTTTAATTAAGGAAAGCTCGGAGTTCAGTTCATTATTGGCACCCCGCTGCTGTGCCAAACCCTTCTCTGCCTTAATCGCTTTGGCTTCAGCCTTTGCCTGCACGGCCTTGCTCACCTTAATTTTGTTAAGGAACTCCCTTTTCTTGACCTCAAAGGTTTCCATCTCTTCCTTAAGCCGCTCAAGCTCAGCTTGTTTCGCTTCTTTCTCCTTCTCCGCAACCTAGGCCCTAGCCAAGACATCTTCTTTCACCGTCTCTGCTAGCTGTCATCCCTAATGAGTGCCCTCTAATGTGGGATAGCACTCATCGTAGAGAAGCCTGCTTGCCATGGCAGCCTAAAAAAAAAAAGTGAAAGTCAACGAGGAATAATGACAGCATGTATAAAAGAGAGAAAGAGTGAACTGCTAGTAACTTTACTGTGTAACTGCACACCCAAGCCAGCATCTGGGTGGGAGACAAATCCCTAACACCCGCAAAGGATCGCGAAGTGATGACATCCCTGGCTGCTACGGCCCCAATGCTGATATGATCAGGAGTTGATTGATTAATGCATCGACCACAGCTTGAGCCACCTTATCCATCTTTTTGTCTCCTTGTTGAGACAAGCTGGATTTACTTCCCATGGTAGCAGCAGCTTCGCTCGTGGAACAGACTTCTTCTTGGCCAAGTCCTTGGCCACAGATTTCTTTGGGCTGCCAGCCTGCTCGAGCCGACCTGCTGCTTAACCATCCTCTACTTTCCTGAGCCCCCCTAAGGCTCAGTCGACTTTTTCTTGCCCGAGCCATCATATTGCTCGAATGCTTTGTGTTTCCCTAAGCCTCCAATTGGCTTAGATGCTTTCTTCACCAGCCTCTTTCGGGGCTCGAGGGCACCTTTCCCGCCAACTGCCTTTAAGGCAGTCGCGGGTTTCTTTGTACTTCGACCTTCCCTAAGTTTTCCCCTGCTTCTCTTCACGCCAACAACATTAATGGGTAGCTTCGTCGTCAAAGCAACCGACGGTTTCTTAGCAACCCCAAAAGTTGCCGCCTTTTTCTTAAGACCCTTCGATTTCTCGGCCCACATTTCTGAAAAAAGAGAAACAAGCAATAATTGACATACTTATACAAAAGGAAGAAGCGCGTGCAAGTGAACACTTTACTTTTCTCAAGGATGGTAAGGAATTCAGCATTATCCTCGCAAAAGCTATATACCCTCAAGTGAGGAAGCGAGATAATCCTATTAACGTTGCGCTCCTTATCGGAAAGGTCGATGAAGTGCTAAAGCATTGAAACGTACCTTTCTCGCCTTGGAAAGATAGTACATCTGGTCTTGACCTTTCTTTAATCTAGACAAATGGACGAGCTCCTCGACAGATGGCTCGCCCAGCTCGGCAATCATGTACGCTATGTACAAGCCTATGATTATTACGTATGAGTCCGCGGACAGTTGGAGAGGGATGATGTCAAACCATTTCAGAACATTGTCGATGAAATGGTGAGGGGGAATAGACACCCCACATCTCAAAAGGGTCTTAGAGATCGCCACCCATCCTATGGGGGGATTTTTCCAAGAAAGTTCCTCGGAACCCTTAAGTTGAGTTGAGGCTCATAAACCTCTTTTATGCGCCTAAGATCCTCGACATTAATTGAGGATTGCGGTTCCTTCCACAGCCTGTGGACTGGAGATCGCCTTGACTGAGCCAACTTCACAAAAGCATGATCGGACGAGCCCGCCAAGTTAGGATCCGAGCTCCACGCGATGACCTTCCCGAAAACCTCAGGGATTATGCCCCCAAAGACCGTCGAGCTCGCAGGGGAATCGCACATGCGATCAATCGTGTGGCTGTTGGACGAAGACATGACTATAGCTCACATCTGGGTATTTGAAACAGAAGCGAACATGTATTAGAGCTCAAAAAACTCGGCGACCTATCCATACTTTGCTTTCAGTTGAGGCACCCGAGATAGCTCGTGCTAGACAACGGATGGACGCGACCTACCAAGGATTTCGATGGCCGCCATGATAAACCCTCCTTAAACCCAGGACTGCCAAAGACACACTTAAAAACCCTAGTAAAGCCCTTAAAAGAATCAATGTGGCCACGACAATGGCCACCCTCAGCCGTGAAAATCAAGAAAACAACTAAAGGAAGAGAAAAGAAACCTTACTAGAATGAGAGAATATAATGAACTCGTCGGAAAAAGCATCGTGAAGATGAAGAAGAAGCGACGAAATGAGCAAGAACGTTTGAAAGTTTTTGTAAGATGAGTAAGCTTTCTAGCGAGTTCGTTCGCTTTTATAGTGGTTTGCATGGGAGACGAAAGGGCGAGGCTCGATCGTAACCGTCGATCTACAATGAATCTCGACCCTCCATTTGTCGAGCAATCTCAGCCCTTGGACGTGGCCATGTGGCAACCATCTGCGAGGGGCGATGAACCGTCAGATTGCCATAATCATAACTGTCGTCGCATGTCGCCTCAACTCCGCACGTGGATAGCTATAGTCGCCCACGCGCGATGAAAAGTAACTGTCAAAGGCTGCCACATTTAAAGCGACATGACCGCATGGAATTTACACAACTATCCTTTCTTTTTAAATTTTGAGTTCGTCAAGAGTGACACAGAAGAGAAAAGGTCTAAGTGTGGAGTACGTCGTCTGGGCATGAGTTAGACTCTCGAAGCTCAATCAAGTTTCCATCCAATGCCCTACCGATAATGTCGAGCTTGATATCAAATCGAGCAATAGTCTTCAAAGCTCGAATCAAAGCTCGAAACGAGCATCAAACACTAGAGGACAGATGTTGTGTGTGATTTTTCCATCAAGCTCGGAGAATTGTGAGTTAATAGCTCAATCTAGAATCAATCCAACTCTACCGATTTTCTAACCCAACATAAGCTCGTCGAGTTATAAGCTCGACCTAGCACAAGCTAGTAGCAACCAATCCTTGCAGTCATTCAACCAACTCCCAGATAAGTTCAGGTCCCAGATATCTTGGGAAGGATCATACCGGTGGTAATCTTTGCGCAATCATAGCGCCCAATCGCGAGAATATTGAAGTTGCATTTTAAACTAAATTGTAATCTCATTATTTTCGCTCTTTCCTTTGTACAAACTTTGTATATAAACCCCCTTTAACGATGAGGGAGGGGTTAGAAAACATTTATAGGATTGTCATTATAAGCTCTCATATCAAATACAAAAATAGTGGACATAGGCTCAATATTTCATCTCATCGAACCACTTTAAAAATCTCTTTGTTATTTACTTTACTACACGTTATTATTATTCACTACTGATTACTTGTAATCACACACACGTTAGTTCTATTCTCATCAAGGTTAATCGGATCACTCTAATGGGTGTAAAATCTTGTATCTAACACTTGTGATATATGGTTAAAATTTATTTGTTTGTATTTCCTTTTAATATATACTATGTGTTAGAACTGCAAGCTATTATTGTCCTCGAAATTAGTGGACGTAAACGAAAAAATACACTATATCATTAGTCTTATACAAAGGGCAATAAGTTGTTCTTCATTTGCTAAAATATCGTAGCGGACAAGTGGTCCCTTACTAGAACTAGAATAAGATGTCCTCGTTTATTCTCTTATAATTAATGGACGGTGAAGTGATTCCTCGTTGCAAAACTTGAACAACTCATTTGTTATGCCAAATGCACTGAAACTGCCGACCGCTAAGAGTTCTTTAATTCTAGCCTCTAGGGTTCCCACCCAATTACCGTAAAGATACATCTCATTTACTATTTGAGTTGCAATATCTACTGGTTAGAGTAGTCTAGGGTCCAGAAAAGTGGGTGGCCTGCCTCCTCTTATGAATAATGTTCATATTGGAGTTTTTTAAGGAAGGTTGAGAGTGATTCGTGTTTGAAAATAAGGATGTCTATATATTATATATATATATTTTTTTTGTAAGAAATGATGAACGTTGCTTTAAATAACAAGGTTTAGTGGAAATCCATGTCAGTTTGGCAACGAAATTTTGGTATGTTATTCTTCAGTCGTTGCCAAATTCTTTTCCACAAAGATAGGTACTCGATTCCTGTGAGCGTTTACTTTGGCTAAAGCAAATATTAAAATCTCATTAGACTTTTGTTTACTTGGTTTGAGGAGCTTCATCACGTCCATATATATTAACTGTACTGTATACCTTCGATAATATTCCATCTTTCATGTACATCTGGTTTCTGGGACTACCACTGACTAGATATAATTGAGATTCTCTCTTTTGATTATAAGTTAATGACCCTTTTAAACATATTTTTCTTCAGGACATTCCTTCCCAGAGATCATAATTACGTTTCCCTTTGCTTTCTAGGTGGGTCTTTTCTTTAATTTAATAAAAATGGATAAGGGTCCAATAGCCAGACCCCACCAAAGGCACCATCAAAGGTTTCCAATCCTTGTAATTAGAATAATTATTGCACATGTTAATAGCTGTTTAATTAAATCAGCCAGCACTACTCAAAGAGTGGAGTTTTGGCCATGGCCGATTCTTAAATTAATAGTGCCAAAACCTGTTGCGGTTAGAGGCAAAGCAAGCTGCAGTTAGAGCCTAATTTTATAATTAAATTTGGTCGGCCCCATAATTTAAGAAACATAAGTGTTGGAATTATAAGGTAGGTTTATAGAAACTAGAAAAAAATATGCTTAGAGATTGACAATTAGGCATAGTTACAAATAAGGAATCTTCCTCCAGCCGTTTGTTGTTTATAATATTTCAAACCATGAAGGGTTGGCCTGACGGTCAATGAGATTTGTTTTCTTCTTTAAGTTCTTAGGTTCAAACTTTATACTGTCTACTACAATAATATTCAACGAATCCTAAGATTAGTTAAGTTGCACATAAGCTGGTCCGAACACCCTGAATACCAAAAAAAAAAAAAAAATTTGAATAATAAGCAGTGTTATGGACGGCCAAAATCGGATGGATAAAAAATATGAGTGTTGGTTCCATGTTTAAAATGATTTTAATTTTATCTGAGTTTGGTCAAAGGAAATGCGAGGGAAAGTGACGAGTGAGGTAACTCTTAGTCCTAGTCTAGACACGTCTGGATATGATAAACTTGTCTTTCGTGGAAGCTCAAAATTAGAGCACATGCATCATGAATATTTAGTGCGATGTTTGATATTCACATCTCCAATCATAAATGTTCTTGAATCTGCGGACTAACTTTGAACGAGTCAACCTTTTCCTTATTTTCAACTTTATTTCACGTCATTTTTGTTATTTTTCATCGATATATTACATATTAATAACTTCATCTTAATATTATTACTATGTGAGGTAGAATATCTAGTAGATAAATTAATGATAAGATTCACTTTCAAAAACCTAAATATAATCAATTAAAACAATCATAATTTTTTATTCGAAAAGAGTTACTGAAAACCTACTGGAGATATCAACAGAAAACTAGTTTTAGCTAACGATGTAGACCTAATCCCTTAGTTGGGAGGTTATTTTTTAGGCCAAAATCTATTGTTTAAATGTTCAAGTAGTTTAGTTTTTTATACGTTTTTTCTCTCTTATATAATTAGTAACAGGTGGTGATATTATTTTTCTTTTTTTTAAGATATAGAATGATTTCATTACATTTACAAGTTGAACAGTACCGTTTTCCCTCAAAAAATTTAGTGCCAAATGAAAGATCTTGGCACATGACAAGGAGTTGAAACAAGGTGGAAACAATTCACGAGTGTGGATTCGATTGAATCAGTGAATTCCTATGGAGTTTGCTAATTCGCAGGTCTTAAAGATCTTGCTTTGTTTTTACAGAGTTGCGTAGAGCCAAACTTCAATTAAGATGACATGGGTCATTCACCTCCACAACCACAGTGTCTCTTTTCTACACACACATCATGCACTCTCTTTCATACATCTTATGTTTATAAATTTCATTATTAAATTAAATTTAATAAACTAATGGATATGGCGACAACAGTACTATACCTACAACAAACTACCACCTGTTAAGTTCATGAATCCAACATCCCTCCTCTCTCCATATAAACCCCAACGATTATCAAAACACACACACAAATTCACTGATCTTCTCTCTCCATCTCCAGTGAAGAAATTTAACTATAACGAAACACAATGCCTTCTTCTTCAAATGTGTTGTCCTCCAATGCACCATATACCCAGATCAAAAATCAAGAATCAAACATTAAGGCTTCGTTTTCTGATCTTCTATGCTCTCTTGTCAATACATACAGAAAGGCGTTCTTCTCTCAAATACTCTTATCGTTACCAAATCATTTCTTTACTCAAACAACTCTCTACACCACTCTTTTCACTTCCCCTGCTATGGCGCGTCTCATACTAACTCGGAAGGCCATGTCAGCATCATGCGTAACGACGCGGGAATCGACTCATTGAGCGAAAGCGGCTTTTTGAATAATCATAATCTTCTGTCCCCGCTCGATGTCCTGATCTTTTAAAGAGTTCTTAATTGACAGAACTCAGGTACGCCGGCCACAAACAAGCCGTTAGCCGCCGTTCAAGTTACCGAGCTGGGCTGACGGTGTTTTATTGGCTGTACCGTAATATGCCGTTACTGACGGCACTTCGTTCTGGCATTTCTTTAATACATTTGATGGAAATTTGCAAAGGCGTGAAAAAAAATCTCGAAATCTCAGACCTTTTTCTGTGACACCGTGTTTGACTCACCGGCCGTGCTGAAATTCCCCGCCGGTGGCCCCAAAGGTTACTTCTCCGGCAACGAGCCGTTGCGGGAAAGGATTTTGTAGTTTTAGCAGAGAAGCTATTTTTGAAAATGAAATTCAGAGCCAATAACGGAATTTTGAAAATAAACCGGCAAATTCCGAGGATTATGGGGAAGCAAAGTAACGACAGTTGGATAACCGTTAACGGAGAGAAACGTCCGCTCTGGAGAGTTTATTATTGAAAAAAACAATTCAAAACAGACGGCGGAGATTTCCTGTTTCAGTCATTATGCGCGCAGATGTGGAGGTCCGTGACACGCGTGAGGAAACTGGCCGCCAAGTAAGACGACAAACGCTTCCGCATGGCCTGTAACTGTCGACACAGGCTGGAGCCGAGACTGGACCCACTACTTTGGCAACGCGATACAGAGCATCCCGACCTTTGCCCCAGCCGAGGGAGTCTTGTCACGTGACTTGTGTGGGGAGCCGATATGCTACACAAGAACGTGATAGCTACGACGACTACGGTGCGGCGGGTGTAGCGGATTGGGAGAGGAACCCGAGACTGTTCCAGCAGGGAATTCGACGGTGCATCCAATCACGATGGGAGCTCACGAGATCCCGATGTATATAATGATTTGGGGTGGGCCGACCTTTGGCGGTTAGGAGTGGTAGGGCAACAAATTCGATGGGAAGATTCGGCGGTTCTGGAAGAGAAGGAAAACGGGAGCGTTGATCTTGAGGTTGTGTTGGACGCCTGAAACTAGTTGGGGCTTGAGAATGATTTGGAATTATGCAGTATGTTTCGTAATGGGATTTCTATAATATTCTGAAAGCAAAAATATCAAGCCTTGAGCTTGAGTGTTGCTTGTGTGTAATCTATCTGCTATGATTTTAAATTAAAAAGTTTGATATTTTCAAAAGTTCTGTGGTTCATACGATCTACCAGAAATTTGAGAGGTGATTTGACTTGGTAAATGGCAATGGCTCTATTACCATTTGCACCAAGTATGAAGTTAACTCTCCGCAGGTCATAGTGCTATGCGACTGCAGCAAGGACTGACCAAGAAATTTAAACCTCAAAAAAGTTTTATTAAAGTTTTACGTTTACAGTAAGCTTTGACACCTGTTGTCACTTCAAAGTTCAGAACAACTCTTCACTTAAAATGGTCTTCTCAAAAGAATCCTGTGCTTGAACTTCTTTAGCTCATTTTAGAAAATCCTAACTTGTTTCCGCCAACGCTTACTCCTCTAATTCCTTAAAAAGATTGGATAAGAAATTGAAGAAAAGAAGAAGACGATAATGCTATAAATCTGTTGACTATCACTAGACTTCAGCGTATCTGCTAAGAGTCTCATATATTTTCAAAGTTTTCGATTCAATAATACAAAGAATTTTATTTTTGTATATAAATCAATAGATTAAAAACGGAAAAAAAACGCAGTAGTAAGTATGTATTATTTGTTGAGGCCTTAAATGGTATATTTTCTCCTTATTAAAATTATATATAAGTCAATGAACGCACTAAAAACTGCTTCGTGGGAACACACCAGCAAGATCTTTCATGGTGTGAAGTTCATACGATGCCAGTAGGAACTGAAATCAGAAGAGACAAAGGGGCAATTGTTAATCTTGGCACAATTGTAGAGAAGAGAGTAGCGTAGAAGAAGGTGGAACGAGCACATGAGGTGGGCCCAGTGGTAAATGGGTTTCAAGTGACACGAATTTATCGGTATGGCAAGGATTCCGAACCGGTGCTAAAAGCACTTGTGGTACTTACAAGAGCCCTAAAGGGATTAGTCTCATACCTTCAGGTATGGGATGGGGAGACATGAGACATTCCCAAAAAAAAAAATTAATGAGGTACAACAGCAGGAGAAGGAACTTGAAGCGGGAAATAAGTTTGGAAATGGAGGAGTTAAAAGTTGGCAGTAATTGAGAAAAAAATGAAAAATTAAATTAGGACCATTGAAGAAGGTGGTCCTAATTTAATAAAGGAGTTAAGTTTGGCAACTAGAAGAAGGTGGAACAGCAACCATGAGATGTGGCCCAGTTGGTAACGGGTTTCAATGTTGAAACGAACTTTACCTGTAAATAAGGATTCGAACGGTGCTAAAAGCACCTGTGGTACTTACCTGAGCCTTGAATGAGATTAGTCTCATATCTTCAAGTATGGGAGACATGGACTTTCACCAAAAAAATAAAATAAAAATGAGGTACAACAGCAGGAGAGAGGAATTGAAGCCGAATAAGTTTTGGAAATAGAGCTTTAAGTTTGGCAGCTAATTGAGAAAAATGAAAAAAATTAAATTAGGACCATTGAGAAGGTGGTCCTAAATGTAATAAGGAGTTAAGTTTGGCAGCAGAAGAAGGTGGAACAGAACCATGGGTGGGGCCCAGTGGTAAACTAGGTTTGCAAGTGAGCCGAACTTACTTGTAATATTAGGGATTCGAACCGTGCTAAAAGCAATTGTGGGGTATATTACGCTGAGCTGAATGGGGATTAGTCTATACATCTCAGGTATGGGGAGGACAGAGGCTTTCCACACAAAAAAAAAAAAAAAAATGAGGTACAACAGCAAGAGAAGGAACTTGAAGCCGGAAATAAGTTTTGGAAATAGAGCAGTTAAGTTTGGCAACTAATTGAGAAAAATGAAAAATTAAATTAGGACCATTGCAGTTAAGTTTGGCAACTAATTGAGAAAAATGAAAAATTAAATTAGGACCATTGAAGAAGGTGGTCCTAATTTAATAAAGGAGTTAAGTTTGGCAGCTAGAAGAAGGTGGAACAGCAACCATGAGGTGTGGCTCAACTAGTAACTGGGTTTCAAGTGAGACGAACTTTACCTGTAATATCAAGGATTCGAACTGTTGCTGAAAGCATCTTGTGGTACTTACTTGAGCCTTGAATGGGATTAGTCTCATACCTTTAGGTATGGGGAGACATGAGACTTTCACAAAAAAAAAAAAAAAAAAAAAAAAAAAAAAAAATGAGGTACAATAGCAAGAGAATGAACTTGAAGCGGAAATAAGTTTTGGAAATAGAGGAGTTAAGTTTGGCAGCTAATTGAGAAAAATGAAAAATTAAATTAGGACCATTGAAGAAGGTGGTCCTAATTCAATAAAGGAGTTAACTTTGACAGCTAGAAGAAGGTGGAACAGCAACCATGAGGTGTGACCCAACTGGTAAATGGGTTTCAAGTGAGACAAACTTTACCTGTGATGTTAGGGATTTGAACCGGTGCTAAAAGCACCTTGTGGTACTTACCTGAGCCCGGAAAGGGATTAGTCTCATAACTTCAAGTATGGGGAGACATGAGACTTTCACCAAAAAAATAAAATAAAATGAGGAACAACAGCAAGAGAAGGAACTTGAAGCCGGAAATAAGTTTTGAAAATAGAGGAGTTATGTTTGTCAGCTAATTGAGAAAAATGAAAAATTAAATTAGGAACATTGAATTTTTTATCTGATACATAACAAAAGATACTTATCTTAGGATTATGTTGATCGACAAATTTTATCAAACCCCTAAAAGATGAAGTCCATGAAGCTAGAACAGAGAAGAATTTGTTTGGCAGATTTGACTTATCTATAAAGATTTTAGTTTTCTACTGACAAATTTGTTTGTTAACAGAAACTTTGTGCAGCACAATACCAAGGGACTAACAGGTTAGAAATGCTGTAGAAATTAACTAGGATGCTTATTAAGCCAAAGCTGACATTCAAATGAATGGAATGTTGCATTGGGCACAGCATAACTAACCACATATTTCACAGCCCAAAAACACATACAACCAATCAATAATATCACAATTAATCAACCAGACGCACCCCTCTAATGGGCTTTCTTTTAAGCCCAAAGAAAGTTTACAATGACTACTGATTCCTGAGAAGTTTGCTGAAGAATCCTTTGGGATGTTTCTGCATCAACTGTAGTTGATTTCTGCTGCTGGAAAGATACGTTTTGCCAGCCATTGTATAGGACTCAATAGCTGCGCTCTCTTCTTTTGCCAGAACCAAATCGCAGCGTTATATTGTTCGTTGCGTATCTTGCTAGTGGCTGCCTTCCAGTCATACTTCTCCGTTTCCTGACGTGCGGCTTTCCCCATAGTTTCTCTCAATTCTTTGTTGTGCAACAGAGGCTCCAATTTACTCAAACAGTCTTCCAGGTCGCCTGGATTAAAGAGATAGCCAGTTTTGCCCTCCTGATCATCAGGAATAATATCAGGGATTCCTCCAGCACGAGCTCCCACCACAGGAATTCCCGAAGACATGGCCTCCAAAACTACTAGTCCAAGTGTCTCAGATTCTGAAGGCATCACGAAAACATCCCCACTAGCATATGCCTGGGATAGCTCTTCACCTTGTAGCATTCCAGTAAACACTGCAGGCATGCCAGTGAACATTTTTTCCAGTTCCTCCCTGTGGAAAAAGAAGCCATGTTTTGTAACTTGACACGCATGGGATTTGAAACATTCTTAATTTCAGACTAATGATATAATCAATATCACATAAGAATATGCCAAAAGAAACATCTAGTTTTGAATAATATCTCTTGATCAAGTAAGATCAACTTAAACTATTTTCATCATTCTTTGGGTTACATGAGCTCGGTTCCTGAAATGATATGTTGAAATGGGCGAGGTCAAGTTAAAGCAGTCAACATATCCAGTTAGGTTCCCAGGTTATAATATGCACTTTATCTTGTAAGCTAATATTGGCTTAGAGAATGGCCTTCAAAGGAAAATGAGTGAGTATGCATGTATGAATTGATTACCTGTATGGACCATCTCCAATAAAAGCAATCCGGGCTTCTGGAAGTCTATCCATGACCCTGTGAAATCATGTACTCCAACTGTCAAGGGGTTGTAAGATAATAATCACAAACAACATTTACAAAGAACAAAGAGCTATCATGACATTCATGAGTGAGGTCGCTAACCAAAGAAATTTCAGCTGAAACTCGATCCATAAAAAAGAAAGGAGATTATAAAATGGCTACACAAATCTGATGGATATCAAATTTTCAAGGTCAGTGTAGTTTTGGTGGACAAGAGGTGTAAAGCAAACAAATGAGTAGCCGCTTACTCAAGTAAGTCCCACCAGCTCATGTTATGTCCTGAACATTTAATAATGGGCGCAAAAACTAACTAATCTTTATTTCAACAAATAATTAGAAAAAGAGACTAATTTGGAGGAGAAAATTAGCAACAATACATGTTTGCATGACTGAGGAATACTACCTTTTGAGAAAATCCAAACTCTTTTCCACTCCAAGTCGGCCAACATGGACTATTAATGGTTTCTCAGGTTCACCATTGCTGTTTAGATCAAAACATATGGTAATAAGAAAAGTTCCTGGAGAAAGGCTAGAATGGACGTTAAAGATTATGAGGGTTATACCTTAGTCTCAATCTCATTTCATGAGAGCGGTAACGTGGGTTGAAGCTTTCAGAATCTACACCCTTATTCCAAAGACGAATCTTATTAGCTGAAATAAAGAAATAGCAAGTTAGTTATGGATACTGTTGAATTGACACAGATTATAGCTGTCTAGTCAACATATGATAAACATTCAGGGAACAACTCCAAACGAAAATGAGCAAATGTATTTGATGCATAATTCTAGATTCAGTTTCTGCAAGGCAGTATTTTACTAAGGTACAGTTCACATGTATTCACCTGCTGTCACCCTAGCTGCTTCAAGATCCTTTGCAATGGCAGCTGATGGAACCAATGTAAGATCAGCTGCTCTATGAAGAAATTCTGAAAATGAAGACCAAGTTGTTAGAAAAATGCATACAAATAAAAATAATTAAAAAAAAAAAAAAAAAAATCATCATATGGTCTTAAGAGTGGGGAAAAAAAAAAAAACAGCTTACTTATAACCAACCACATAGGTGTCACCAGCCAACTAAAAGTGTATCTTGGGATATATCTGCAGATTTAAAAAAGAAAAAAGTTTAATCCTACCCCTAAACAATAATTTACATATGTAGAGAAATCAGGCACATGTCATATGCTAATTTAAGAAATTGATAAGTTTTCTACTCATTTAATTGTATTAAATTAATTCATAACAGCGTGTGCATGCAAGTAAGGAAATTATTTTACCGTAAAAATAGAAGAGAATTAAACTCACACTGGAACATGAGTGTGATATGACATGACAATTGGTACACACAATAGTTTTGCAATGATCAGAGCACCAAAAACCTACAAAAGTTAGAAAATGTCAGCCATGTCCCAAATATTCTAGTTCTGCCATTTGTTCTTCTTGAAAAGAGATCATAAGAATCAACACTCAAGAGAAACCATTAGTCATTACAAACTTACCATGATCCCAGGTGAAGATGCATGTATTATGTCAGGTTTAAACCGAGCAACCTCTGAAATTATTCTGGGACTAAGTGCTAGGGAAAGAGGCACTTTCTGGTACCAAGGGCAAGGGAAGCTGCAAAGAGGAGACGGAAAAATTGAGAGCCAAAAGGAATGGACAATTCTCAAAACCAAAAGCACTGCCACATAACAGAAGTATGTGCACAGGCTCCTAAGTCAAGCAGTTCTAGCAGTCTGCTAGAAACAGACAGTAAAGAAAGATAATAGAAGATAGATCACACAAAACGGTAATCACCAAACATTGATTAAGAAAATTACCAATTGCTGTCATGTGAGAATGCTGAACTCGTTATTAACTATATTCACATATAAAAAGCACTTATTATATTTTTATTAATCTAGTGATTCTCCAAACAATGGGATCACATCTTTGTTGCAATTTAAGAGAACAAAAATGATCTTTTATTTTGTTTTTTTGTTCTTCCTGTTTTCTGATGCTTACAAAATTAACTTTCTCAAGTAGTTAATGAAGTAGGTTGGAGAAACAACTCACTTTTCTACTTTTAAATATCTAAGGTTTGAGTCTCTAGGTCAGCATTTTCAATACTTTTATTAATTGCAAATTAGTCTTTTGCCTCTGAAGGGACACATAAGAAAATGTTCCAAATGAGGAAATAATGACATTTAATTTAAAATAACCTCCGTGAGCCAATCAATTTTGCTCCATAAAACTCCTGGGGCACTCCTTCATGTGTTGTCACAACCATTACCTATGCATGCAATCAATCAGCAGATAGTTAGTTTATCATGAGAAGAATTTTTTACAAGCTATATGAAATTTTGATGTGGGGTTTGAAAAGGCCAGCTGACAGCTTGGCTTGGAATGGCAATGGACTCAGGAGCTTGAGCCACTCTGAGCTCAGTTAGGCTCTTTGTCGTTTGAATCATTATTTTTTCAAAGGTTATTGTTGCAATTTGAATTAAAGCCACATCTGAGAAAATCAAGGGTCAACAAACAATATGATCACATTCCAGATACATAAGTTCATTGATCTGCATAAACTTGCAGTAGGGCTCAAGTAAGTCTTGTCTTGTGCATCATAGAAACTACTCTCATAAACATGAAAGTCAACAATAACCAGATGCAGGTTTGTGAAAAATGTACCTCATCTCCCATTTCACGTAAATATCTAATAAAATTCTGGAAACGGTTCTTATATCCTGAAACATATCTGCAAAATCAAGAGGTATAACTTTCAGAATTTTAACATTCAGTTAACAGGATAAACAGAAAATAGAAATAGAATCCATCTACATATAAATCTGAAACAGTTAACAGGATAAACAACACAAATGAAAAAGTATATAATCTGATTTTAGTCATGCACTAGACGTTTCA
Organism: Pistacia vera; assembly: GCF_008641045.1. Taxonomy (NCBI): domain Eukaryota; kingdom Viridiplantae; phylum Streptophyta; class Magnoliopsida; order Sapindales; family Anacardiaceae; genus Pistacia; species Pistacia vera. Next base: position 1,907 of record NW_022195049.1, on the reverse strand, counting down.
TCTCTTTTCACTAAAGCACATTTTAAAATTTCTTTGCCCTTTTTATAAGGTTATTTTGAAATGATAAGCGTTCTGTCTACACAATTTCAAAGACATGGTGTGCCTAGGACATCTTAAGTTTAATTTGAAGTCTAAATATTCTACATTGACAATGTAATGTCATCTCTAAAGCATTTTTCCCAAATCTGAAGATACTTCAGATTTCTTACAGGATCAAAATCTTTTTCCTGACATCATATTATTTCATAGACTTATATTCAATGTAGCGTCTCTACACTTATGCGGAAACTTCCCACTCTGATGCACAGAGGAAAGTTTCAGGGAAGTGCAGATATCATCTGCAGCAAGCAGTGGTCCTAAAATTAAGAGGAATAGCAGAGTTAATACTCAGCAGTCAGCAATTTTCAGAATGACCATCAATTACTATTCATCTGGCTTAAGGACTGAGATCTAATACCAGTTACATAAACTACAAGTTCCTCATACTAAACCCCAAGAGGAGTACATTCCAGAAACATAAAAATAAAAATTATCTATCATAACCACAGATTAACCAACAATTCGTAACTTGTATAACAAACACTCCACATGATAAAGCAGCCTAGAGGTCAAAGCTAACCCAATTACCAGTAAACCAACATTTTCAGAGTCAGAATACATAAAAAAACCAAACCAAAAAGTACAAGATTGATAAAAATTTAATCATGCAACATTGGATTGATCACCAGTTGAACTTGAAACCAGTGGGAGCTGGCATAGTACACTAGACAACTGTTACAAGAACAACAGCCACTAAAAGTAACTCCTAGTTATTGACGAAAGTTATTGACATATGAAAAAAACTTATAACTAACCGAACCAAAACCAACAAAACAGAAAACAGAAATAACAAGAATTGAAATCATGAAAGCAAACTAACCCAGAACTTAAATTCCAACAATTAAACGGGAGAGCTATGTTATTAAGAACATTGAAGCAATTCAAACCAAAGGGTATCTTTAATTTGCAATAAAAGGACAAAAGAAGCCGAGAAAAAGAAAACTCACGCAAATGGAGAAGGCTCAACAAAGAGAGCAATACGACGAGGCCTAGCATTGTTCTCTGAGTCAATCAAAGGAGGATTCTCTTCCTCTTCTTCTCTGACCTCTGTAATAGTCATATTGTCGTTGTTATTATTGTTATTATCAGCTTTAACAAGAACAAGTTGTTTCCTTCTCCCAATTCTCGGACTACTAGCACTTAAAAAATCAAAACTTCTGCAAGTCAAAGAAATGGGTTTTGTTCTTGAAGAAGTAAAAGAAGAAACTTGAAAAGAAAAAGAAGAGTTTGAAGAAGAAGGAATAGAGTTAGAGCACAAGTACGGAGGATGGAGAGAGGGATTTATAGAGAGAGAATAACAAGGAGTCATGACGATTGATGAAGCAAGTATCAAATAGGATATAGAAATTGTTTAATGATTAATAACTTGTTAAAGATTTAGACGGAATCTGCAGAATTTGAAGAGTACAGAAAGAACGGATATTCTTTGAAAGGCGGGAGTGAGAAAGGTATCAAATTGGAGGAGTTTCAGTATATGCTTATTGGGTGCCTGTCCCTGGGTGATGGCGTGACGCCTTTCTCCTATAATACCATGGGGAAACCAATCACCAACTCATTACCCTAATCTTCTTATAATCTTTTCTAGATTATAAAAAAATAACTAAATTATGCTTCTTATAAAGATAATATTAAGCATGTGCCATATATTAGCAAAAACTTTAAAAATCAAACATGCTTTTCAAGAAGCATTAATCTAAGCCAAGTTCGAAGTATGTTTCAACAAGAGAAATGAAGGCATTGGGTTTGTTTATCCCTTTCACTGCCAGGTGTAACTCCGATGTCTCTTATTACCCACAAGTTGGGATTTT